>NC_134483.1:179891416-180051416 GCF_040206685.1 Ascaphus truei | reverse complement strand
GTGTTTCTGAGAGAGTGTGTGTGTCCGAGAGAGAGTGTGTGTGTCCGAGAGAGAGTGTGTGTGTCTGAGAGAGAGTGTGTGTCTGTGTGTGTGTGTGTCTGAGAGAGTGTGTGTGTCTGAGAGAGAGTGTGCTTGTCTGAGAGAGAGTGCGTGTGTCTGAGAGAGAGTGGGTGTGTCTGAGAGAGTGTGTGTGTCTGAGAGAGTGTGTGTGTGTCTGAGAGAGATTGTGTGTGTCTGAGAGAGAGTGTGTGTGTCTGACAGAGAGTGTGTTTGTCTGAGAGAGAGTGTGTGTGTCTGAGAGAGAGTGTGTGTGTCTGAGAGAGTGTGTGTGTCTGAGAGAGAGTGTGTGTGTCTGAGAGAGAGTGTGTGTGTCTGAGAGAGAGTGTGTGTGTCTGAGAGAGTGTGTGTTTCTGAGAGAGAGTGTGTGTTTCTGAGAGAGTGTGTGTTTCTGAGAGAGTGTGTGTTTCTGAGAGAGTGTGTGTGTCCGAGAGAGAGTGTGTGTGTCCGAGAGAGAGTGTGTGTGTCTGAGAGAGAGTGTGTGTGTCTGAGAGAGTGTGTGTATCTGAGAGAGTGTGTGTGTCTGAGAGTGTGTGTGTGTCTGAGAGAGTGTGTGTATGTGTGTGTGTGTCTGAGAGAGAGAGTGTGTGTGTGTGTGTCTGAGAGTGAGAGTGGGTCTAAGAGTGAGAGTGGGTCTGAGAGTGGGTCTGATAGTCTGATTTCCCTCCCCCTTCCCTGTGTGTGTGTGTGTGTGTACGGACACCAACCCACAGTCAGTCATAGTCACCCACCACCCAAGAGTCAGTCAGTCACCCAAAGAGAAGCAGTTCCAGCCATCACATTAGGGGTGAGTTAATGAAATGTTTGACCAAATATAGCAGGCTAATTTTTAAGTTGATAATTTTGTATGGCCCTCGAATGATTTTATAAATATCAAAATGGCCCTTGGCAGAAAAAAGGTTCCCTACCCCTGCTTTAAGATGACTTCCCCAGAAAAAATGGCTGACATATGAAGTATTATATATGTGTACATATATTACAGATTTGATTCTTCATAGTTTCATATGTTTCTTCTGATTTTTGGGGTACATTGTATTTACTTCACCCATATATATATAGACATTAATATCTTATATGCCAGGTGGATATTTCCAGGGATATGATTAATTTAAGATTGAAATATGTTTTAAAAATGATTAATGAATTTCCATATGAAAATATGCATTATTATGATAAATAAATCATGTTTCATGGTCCTAGATATTCATCTACTATAGTTCCTTCTGAGTTTATAAAATTTGTAGTGAAATAATTGATTTCTTAATTAAAACCTGTAGGGAAATTATTGTTATATAAATACACTTGAATAACCGGTCAGGGGCCAATACAATTGTTCTTTATTGAAGCACCTTTTTAACTTATCGTGTGTTGTTTAAAACATATATATATTTTAATTTGTAATTGTTATTCACGTTCCTCTGGTAGTGACATACCGTACTGTGGCTGTTCTGATTACTTTGTGCAACATATGCAGACATTCTTGGACATATACTACAGGATTAGCTTCTTTTTAGCCACTCTTCCTTGGTACCAATTGGATATGACATCAATAACCTAAAGAACATGTGAAAGCAATCACAGAATGATCAAGCATCACTTCTGGTACAATCCAATAGTCTGGATACAGACAATTTAAGATATCTTGGAATATATGCTATTCTTTCCTTGATAAGGCGCCTTGAGGACATGAAACGCGTTGGAAGATTATTACTTGTGCCTCATTTTTTATGGCTAACTCAATAAACATAATTTTTACTTGAATTCCACACTTAGCCCTGCTTCATAATTTTTGTTGCCATTTTTGTTCTCTATTTCCATCTTCATGGTTAATTATCTGTTTCGGTCAGCACACAGTATCATATACTCTAACCCGACATCCTTCAGCAGCACACAAGTGTGAGTACCCCCTTTTCATTCAAAAAGGATTTTCACCAGCCCAGACGCCCAACATTGGGGACTGATATTAGGAGGAGCAGTGTTTGCCTCTATTGTCGGCGACGGCTCTCCCTTCCATTGCAGCTCCCGAAGGGGTTATGCATGGATTCTGGACATATGTATCTATGAAGTACTATTACTTTTTCCCATGCTGCTACCAAAAAATAGGGACATCTCTGAGCTTAGGAAATTTATTGGTTCAATATGCTTATGAAATATGCTTTATTTTTGCACTTTCTATACCCTTACACTTTAGAGCACTAATACAGTGGCGGCCGACCTGAGTCTAAAGCGGCTAGATCCGCGATTTTCAGATTATCCCGGTTATGTGCGTTTGTTTGTCGTTTTCGCCCGGAGTGAACTGCGTTATTTTCGAGCTCGGGATATTAGCATTTTATTCTCGTTGTCTGCAATACTGCAATGCCATGTAAAAACTCATGGGGGCGTTTGCGAGCTGTTGTCTTGGAAGTCTAATACCTTCGCGGTTCAACCTACGTCAGTACACAGTCTGTGTGCGCGCGCGCAGTAATTGTAAATTTGCATATTTAAAGTATACATGCATTTGCAGTGCTGTTCTGCAGTACAGTATGTCTCATTTGAAAATTGTTGAAACGCATAGGCGTGTACTGTACTGTAACAGTGTCACATTTCGGCATATACAACGCGCTCTCCCCTCGCTCAGGATAATTAACTGCACTGCAGGGTATTTCAACTTATCTACAATGCAGTACATCTCTCCCACACCATTCCTTTGAACGTGTGTCTGGTTTCAATCACATTCTTGCTTGACAGCAGGAATTTACTGCGCATGCGCCTGTAACTTCGCCCACCACTGCTTGCTTGAGTGAGTGAATTTTTTTTTTTTTGTAATTTTTTTATTTTTATTTTCTCCACAAGCCTGCAAAAACCATCTTACTGTATTACAATATTCAATCTGTGCTGTTGCTTTTGTCTGCGACCCTGTGCGTTTGACTGCACATGGTTGATTTGTGTGCTTTTTACGTACTGTATTTGGGGGTGTATTATTATGATAAACTGCCTTTTGAAATTAAAGTATGTCTTCAGCTTTGAACTTCATGCGGCTGTCTTTAATTTTTTGAATCTTGCCATTGTGTTCTTAATCTGTCCATAGCCGAGCTTCAAAGCCTTACTGCGCCTGCGTGTAATCCTTTTTCAGATGGGAGCTATTTAGCAGCGAAGCTGTTTACTGCGCATGAGTCACCCAACCCAGCCTCTCCACAGAGTCCTTCGACAGACACCTCCACAGAGTCATTCATTTTCTGAAGTTAGTCATTGTGTTTATAATCCGTCCCTAGCCGAGCGTCAACCACCTCACTGCACCTGCGTGTACTCTAAGCCTCTTTGAGATGGGAGCTAGCTGCTTACTGCGCATGAGTCACCCAACCCCCCCTCTCCACAGAGTCATTAATTTTCTGAATCTTGCCATTGTGTTCTTAATCCGTCCATAGCCAAGCTACTGTACAGTACAAAGCCTCACTGTGCCTGCGTGTAATACTCTTTGAGACGGGAGATTTGAGGCTTTGTTTATGGCAACGTTTTGGAAAATCCCTTCTCGAATTTGATTTGCACAGAACATCACCTTGATATAATAATAATAATAGCATGTTTTTGTATTACGCTGTTAGTTACATTATACGTAGCGCTTTCCAGAGACATTTTGCAGGCACAGGTCCCTGTCCCGTGGTGCTCACAATCTATGTTTTTGGTGCCTGAGGCACAGGGAGATAAAGTGACTTGCTTTTTATGTATTGTATTTGGGGGTTGTATTTGGGGGTTTATTGATCAAATTATTATGATGAACTGCCTTTTGAAATTACTGTGCTCTACTCTACAGTATGTAATTTCTTTGAACTGCTGCACAACTAATCCTTCATCCCTCCCCCACGCACACACAAACTCTTTTCGACAGACACCTCCACATAGTCATTCATTTTCTGAAGTTAGTCATTGTGTTTTTAATCCGTCCCATGCCGAGCGTCAATCACCTCACTGCGCCTGCGTGTACTCTAAGCCTCTTTGAGATGGGAGCTAGCTGCTTACTGCGCATGAGTCACCCAATCCCCCCCCCTCTCCACAGAGTCGTTAATTTTTTGAATCTTGCCATTGTGTTCTTAATTCGTCCATAGCCGAGCTTCAAAGCCTTACTGCGCCTGCGTGTGATCCTTTTTCAGATGGGAGCTATTTAGCTGCTTAGCTGTTTACTGCGCATGAGTCACCCAACCCCCCCCCTCTCCACAGAGTCATTCATTTTCTGAAGTTAGTCATTGTGTTTTTAATCCCTCCCTAGACGAGCGTCAATCGCCTCACTGCGCCTGCGTGTACTCTAAGCATCTTTGAGATGGGAGCTAGCTGATTACTGCACATGACTCACCCAACCCCCCCCCCAACCCTTTGAGGCTTTGTTTACGGTAACGCTTTGGGGAATCCCTTCTCGAATTTGAAATGTAAATCTGATTTGCACAGCATTGTGAGAATTGAGAGTAAAAAAACCATTAACTGATTCATGTTGTTTTGTCATTCATTCTTATACTGTAGGGGTGGGGGGGGGGTGGTTGTTGTCAATGATTATGATTATCAGGAATGTGAATATTTATTTTATCAGGAACAAAAAAATACAAATATAAAAATAATCATGAATAATACATAATGCAGTCTTTATTAAGTACTTCTGGCTGATTGAAATTGGATAAACATTTAGAAAACATTTGTAAAACATGGAGAAACATGAATTATGCACATTTATAAGAATATTATTTAATAATATATATATATATATATATATATATACTGTAATGTATATAGGCAATACGATACCGCATCAAGATGAAATATCAGAGGCAGCACTCCAAATGATAGTCAAAATATTGTATTGAATCAACAAGACATCATTCCAACGTTTCGGTCCTCAAACGGGACCTTTATCAAGGTGATGTGATAAAGGTCCCGTTTGAGGACCGAAACGTTGGAATGATGTCTTGTTGATTCAATACAATATTTTGACTACCATTTGGAGTGCTGCCTCTGATATTTCATCTTGATGCGGTATCGTATTGCCTACATTATTTTATAGGATTTGCACCCAGTATTTTGTTGATCCAGACGGAGTGCTTGTGGTTCTTTAAAACGGCTGTAATGTATATATATACACTGGCGACACACTTTATTCGAGCTCGGCTAGTCCCACGAATTCGGGTATACCCGGGTGTATTGAGGTTTGTGACTGTTTTCTGCCCGAGTGCATTGAGTTATTTTCCAGCAGGGATTGAAGCATTTTATTCCCGCTGGCTGCAATACTGCACAGCACATATATATATACTGCATTACAATTCATGAATTTATGCCATCTGGTAGACACGCGAAGCATTGCAGCCTATTAAATCCTAATCATTATCATTTAACAGATCAGCCGCCCATCAGCCAGGCATGAACCCAGGCTGGGAAGGCAAATGCAACGGGGCTTGTCAGAGGTGAGGAGCGGCGCATTCCAGGTATCTGCCAGGTACATACTGGGTATTTGCTCGAATAAAGTGTGTCGGTGCAGTATATATATATAGTATACATAGTAATATTATTTTTTCTGTCTTTATCTTGTTCCTCATTCCGTGTACAGTACAGTAGTTCATTGAGAGAGGAGAGGTTTTGTGTACATCAATACTGCTGTTTATATACAGTACATTTGACTGTACAAACAGATTAGACTGGACACAACACCCCACCTCCCCCCAGGCCACCCTTTTTTCCTGAAACGACAAGAAAACAAAACATTTGTGCAGTATGTGCGTACTGTATTATGGCATTGTGTGATGTGTAGTACTATTGTAGATGGCTGGTGCTGCTTTCTCTGGAAAGAAAAAAATTGAGCAGTTAGTAAGCAGTTACTGTACTACTGTCAAACTAGTCTACTGTACAGTATACTGGAACTACTGTATACTCTGATTACTGTTAAATACTACTGTATGTAACCTGATGGCTGGTGCTGGTTTCTCTGTTAAGAAAAAACTGTAACTACTGAACTGTATACTCTGACTACTGTTAAATACTATTTAACCTGATGGCTGGTGCTGCTCTCTCTGTTAAGAAAAACTGTAACTACTGTATACTCTGACTATTGGGAAAGAAAAAATCTGTGCCATACTTACCTGTATCATACTGTACTTACAATACTACAGCACAGTACTACTTTCCTGATGCTTGCCCATTACACGCGATCACAATGGGCAACACAGTGGCAATATGGTCTATATATTTAGTTGCAACGTTCCACGGTGAGTACATCGTTCCAAAAACTCATTATGCCTTTCAACAACTCGCCCTTTTGGAGGGTTTCGCCACTTTCCGGATATGGTCCTTCAGCTGATGCCAGACCATTTCGATCGGATTGAAGTCTGGCGATCTGTCATTGGAAAAAAAGGACAATTAGTTTAAGAGATACATTACACAGTGAAATCAGTGGGAAAAAAATGAGACACGGTTACCGCACTTACTACACTGGCGTCTTCACCCAGTTGATACCGCGCTCAAGGATATGCGCTGTTGACGCGGTGTGCTTGGGATCGTTGTCTTGGTAGAAGCGGTGACCATCCGGGAACTCGCGTGTGATATATTGCACTATCTCAGGGACAATGTTGTCTTGGAAGAAAGCTTTATTCATGATTCCTATAGCAAGAAAAGAAAAGTGCTGAAAAAACTGCACAATAGTACAGTACAGTGCATACAGCAAGGCTACACTAGTAAAGTACAGTGCATAAGGCTACATTATATTTGATATATTTTACCTTCAAAGATGACAATGCATCCTGGTCCATGCCTAGAGATGGCACCCCACATATGCAGCTTCACGGGGTGTTTTGGCCGCGGCTTCAAAGATATGCAGCCTTTTTTGTGGAATGCAAAGCTTGCAAATCTCTCCAGCGACACAGTAGACTCATCAGTGAAGATGCAATCCTGGAAAGTTTCCCCACTGTCGATCCATGCCTGGGCCTGGACCACTCTTTTAATTTTGTTTCGTCCCGAATCATGGGGTACGCTCTGTAATGACAAGGAATAAATAATTTTAGCGGTACAGTACAGGTTCCTCAACAACACTTTTACCTTCTGTACTGTCCAGTACTAACCTCACACGTCCATATTTCCATCCAATGCTGCATCTCATCTTCTTTTTGCTGGTCTCGGATACAGTCAGATTGTGCTTTTTCCTGCAGAGTGTATTTGACCCTTAATACACTCTTCTCATCATTCTGTTAATATGCAGCAATATAAAAATGATATATACTGTTGTACTGTAATATAAATATAAAAAAAATATACTGTTATATAAATATAAATATAAAAAAAATATATACTGTTGTAATATAAATATAAATATAAAAAAAATATACTGTTGTAATGTAAATATACAAAATATATATACAGTACTGTTGTAATATAAATATAAATATACAAAATATATACTGTACTGATATAAATATAAATATACAAAATATATATACTGTTGTAATATAAATATAAATATACAAAATATATATACTGTTGTAATATAAATCTACAGAAATAACAAAAATATTAGATTTAAATTAAAACATTTTTTTTTTAAAGTTGTATAAATATACTTACGCGTTAGTTACCCTTGGTGCCCTTTTGCGGTCTCTGTTTTTTCCGTGTGCATGATAGCTCACGGTGGTTGCTGGCACAACGAGGCCAGAAGTTGCTAACCAGCGTTGGATAGTAGCAATTCGGTGTCCGCTTTTGTACATCTCCTTAATTCGCATGCTGAGCTCCTTGGAAATCTTTTTAACAGGCATTGCTGCGAGTAGAAAGAAATACAAACACAAGAATGTATATTCGATGTTTAGTCGATGTGTATTCAATGTGCAGTGAATCCACAAAATGGATGGTGTATTTATACGGTAATGACTCACATTAGAGTACGCCAACTTTCAACATCTGTACCTGGCCGCCATGCATAAAAGGTTACACACTTTGCATAGCCCACCACTCGATCATCTTTATCTGAACTTGCCCTTGTCCAGATACTGCATTATGCCATCTGCTTCCATGGATCAACCCCGATTCTACAGACGCTGGAACCCACTCGCCTCTGCCGTGCCTGTCAAGCAGAAAAAGCGAAAGGCGGTTGCCGTTTCCACACCAAGGCAAAAGCGACAGGCTAAGGCCAATAAAGAAAACCTTTTGCTGACCCCAAAAGCTAAGGGTTTTCATAGACGTCAGCCTTATTATGTCACGAAGTTATACAGTGATGTACTCTTGACGCAAAACGATTGGCAGCCAACCCATCGAACCCGCAGACCACTTCCTCACATACGCTTCGACGACTCTGCCGCCGCTGTCCGGAAATCTTCAGCCCATCTTCTCCATCCCTCGTCCTCGACGCTGCCGCCGCCCTCCCGGAAACCCACAGGCCATCTTCTCCGGTTCTATCCGACGACGCTGCCGCCTCTGAAATCCACGGGTCACTTTCTCCTTTGCTCTTAGACGACTCTGCTTCTCGCCCGGAAATCCAAAGGTCACTTTCTCCATCCCTCTTTGACGAAGCTGCCGCTTCTCCTCTACTGGATATCCACAGGTCACCTCCTCCACCCTTAATCGATGTCGCTGCCGCTTCTCTCCATGGAACCTCCATCTCATCCTCCGTTGCACCCATCCACCCAGATTTCCAGACGCCATGCACAAGAAGCAGCTCGTTAGACCGGATGCTGAATGGGATAACTGTGGATCTCCCCGGGAACTCTATTGTGCTAGCAAAGATAGATTTGCTTCTGGAGACCATGCTAAATATGGAGCAACGGATGCTCCATATGGATCAACGGATGATACATATGGATCAACGGATGGATCGACGGATGGAGAAGATAGAGGCTGACATAGCGGGTATACATTATTTGCTCGGTGTTAATGCCCCTGTTTCCCTGACGCTGGAGCAGGGGGGTGACATGGATGTGATGAATGGGACCTTCGACCCCCTTCCATCACCAAGCGCACCCCCTCCACCAGAAGATGTAGTGTACATGTATGCCGTTGAGGAGGACATGACAACCCCGTCAAGACCACGCCAGGAGACAACACAGCGACCAAGACCGGAGGAAAGTTTCCTCCCAGACAACCTACCATCGCCCATAGCCTCAAGCACACCCGCTCCCAAAAGACCTACATTCGCTCGCATCGATACGGTGCCCAACATCACCCTGTGCGATCTGCCACCGGCACTCAGGGAGAAGTATAGGGTGAAGAGTCCTGTTGCACCCCACAAGTATGCCTTGTTACTTTTTAAGCACCATGTTCCCTACTCATTGTACTGCGACTGGGCCTTCGAAGTGAATTACGAAGGAAATTGCGTAAAAAAGGCGCTTCCTGCCAATTTAAGAAAGAACATTGAGGATGAAATGCGGCGCTTTTATCCAATTACAGATCCTGTAATGAAAGGCGTTCGAGACTGCATTAATGGCATTTTGCGCCATGCAAGGAATCGGCCATGGACGGACAATGTGGAGGACTTTCTGTATGACCATACTGTTGTGCTGAACTGTATTGTACTCTACATGTTTTGACCTGCTGTACTTAAATAAAGGAGATGTTGTTGTGTGTTTTTTTTACTTGTATTTATACAGAAATGTTTTAACTTGCTGTCCACACACACATGACCTGCACAATTCCAGTCCCTGGGGGCCGCAAACAGGCACGGTTTTCAAAGGTTACCCTGAAAACCCGCCCTGTTTGCTGCCCTCAAGGACTGTACTGGTGCAGACTGTTTTGCACACTATCCCACTGTACAGTATATGTTTTGACTTGTCGTTCTTTAATAAAGGAGATGTTGCGTTTTGCTTATTTTATGAATAAAGAATTTGTTTTTAAAACATGTGACTGTAAACCATACTGACTGACAAATGTTTTCAGAACTGTAGCAGTAAAACTGTACTACACTACCGACACACTTTATCCTAGTGCGGCTCATTCCGCAAGCCGGGAAATGTCCCGGCTTGCGAGCCGCACTCCCTCAGCGTGCCGCGCATCACCGATGCGCGGTCACGCGTCATCGGGTGCCAGCGCCCCCTGCACGTGCGTCCAGGGCTCCCCGAGGGAGCCCTGGTGTCCCGCGATGTGGGGGACGGCGGCAGGGGGTTCCGGGGGACCCGGCGGACCCGGCAGCGGGAGGGAGAGCGCCCCGATCGGAGGGCGCTCTTCCACTGCTTCGGCGCGCGCCCGGCACCCTCCGGCACGCGCCAGGTTACTGCTGCGGTCGAGAACGGGCAAATGCTCGAATAAACTCGGCCGCAGCAGTATACTGTACATGTTTTGACCTGCTGTACTTAAATAAAGGAGATGTTGTTGTGTGTTTTTTTTACTTGTATTTATACAGAAATGTTTTAACTTGCTGTCCACACACACAGGACCTGCACAATTCCAGTCCCTGAGGGCCGCAAACAGGCACGGTTTTCATGATTGTCCTGAAAACCTGCCATGTTTGCTGCCCTCGAGGGCTGTAGTGGTGCAGGTCTGGCTGACAGTTTTGCACACCATCCCACTGTACTGTATATGTTTCTTTAATTAAGGAGATGTTTCATTTGTATACTGTATTTTATGAATAAAGTTTTTTTTGTAATCACAGGTAAGACCATATTGTTATGCTGAACTGTATTGTACTGTACGTTTTGACCTGCTGTTCTTAAATAAAGGAGATGTTGTTGTGTGTTTTTTTACTTGTATTTATACAGAAATGTTTTAACTTGCTGTCCACACACACAGGACCTGCACAATTCCAGTCCCAGAGGGCCGCAAACAGGCATGGTTTACAAAGGTTACCCTGAAAACCCACCCTGTTTGCTGCCCTCAAGGACTGTACTGGTGCAGACTGTTTTGCACACCATCCCACTGTACAGTATGCGTTTTGTTTATTTTATGAATAAATAATTTGTTTTTAAAACGTGACTGTAAACCATACTGACTGACATAAATGTTTTCACAACTGTAGCAGTAAACCATACACCTGTTGATGTTTTAAATTGCTGTGCACTTAAAATTTTTCTACATTGTACAGTATTTGTAAATAAATATTTTTGTACTTACTCCACCAATAAAAGAACATGTTGATTTGTTTTACATTGTTCCATTGGCTCCTTTGCTACTGTAACAAAATACAGTGTTTCTAGAATATCGAGGCATACTGCACTGTATACTGTAGGCATGCTCAGTATAAGAGTATTAAAAAAAATAGAAGCCAAACTGTACTGTACTGTATGTATTGGCACTGTATACTGTAGAAGACATAAAATGTATGTGATACATGTAGAATAAATGCATAGTTTTTATTTTTTCGGGTTTATTACACAGTATACTGTACATAAAAAAGTATTGTATACTGTACGGCCGGAAAACATCAGCATACTGTTTCAGGTACAGTATTACAGTATTCTATCCTAATCAATAACTACGGCCGCTAAACTGTAGACTCTGGTACGTGGTTTTTTAAATCCGATTCAGCAATGTGCAGGCATTGTTACACAAATCTATATTATCCATCGAAATCCCTCCATTAGCCGTTTTATTTTCTGAGGAAAAACAAAAAGAAAAGTTTTACTGTAATGGTCAGCCCCCTAAAGACGCTCCCAGCCAGTCCCACCAATAATTTTCTTGGGGGGCATCTCCTGTTCACATGCGCACGCGCCTACCGTCGATGAAATGACACGCATATGCATTTCAAGAAGGTTCCAATGCGCATGCGCCTAGCGTTCCACCAATTGTTCAGTATCTGCAGTACAGTACTGTAGAAGCCGCTCAGCCAACGATATTGCTTACAGGAGAATCGCTTGACTTTCGAATCGCACCGATATTGATACTGCATTGTCAAAATAAAAAAAAAACACAGAAAATAATACGGCAACAATACTAACAATACTCACCATAGAATTTCCCATTCAGCTGGCGCCGGCGCCGGTCCACTGCCAGTCCAGTGTTCTTCATCATCCACGTCGATAGTTTGCAGCGGGACTAGTCCACCTGTAGTCAGCTGATGAGGCTGGAAATTGCTTAGGTACATGCAAGCTTGATCGAAACTGCACGCGAAATCCGGCTCAGGCTTGCTGGATAGACAGCAAGGGTTGTCACTGACGGTGGGACCGTCATTGGAAGCCGTTGCTGGTGCATTGCTTGGCAGCGACTGTCGTTTCTTAGTTGGTTTTAACACGACCCTTCGCCTTTTGCCGTCATCATGATCATAGATACAGGAAAAAGCCGGTGATACACACCAATACCCTCCAACAAATTGTGGCTCAATACGATAAAAACAGGGATCGCTACATAACCTTTTCCTTATTGCACGCTTCCACGTATGGGGAGCTGGCGAAAATTTGTAAAAGTCAGTTTTCAATAAAATACTGATAAATTTGAACAACTGTTGCCATCTTATCCTCTGTTGCATTAATCGCGGCCCATATCAAATACGCGTAACTTCTGTCGGGTTTTTGGAAAGCGGGCTGCACTTGAACACTCATGGCGGGCGGCGGGTCTCTGGAGAATACTGTAACCGAAACTGGTCTTTGTCTTCCTTTAATATGAAAAGCCTAAATTGATACATTTTTGCAACCTCTTCCTTCAGTCTCAAGGCCAAGTTACAATAGCACACTGTGGTATCTTTTTTAAACGAAACAACTGCATTACTGAAGTGCATGCGCATTACAATTCATGAATATCTGCCATCTGGAGGACACGCGAACAATTGCAACCTATTAAATCCGATCCATTCTCAATAAACCCATCAACCGCGCGTCAACTGCGCATGATCCGTGGCTGGGAACGCAAAATGAACGCGGCCAGGTGAAGTGTGTCGCATTCCAGGAAAAAAACAGGGAAAAAACGGCGATGTGTTAGAATAAAAGCTGCCGCAGCAGTAAGCTACTATCTGCATTTTTTACTAATCTGAAAAGTTGACAGTCATTTATACTGTACTTGGGATAAAAGGTTTCTTTGTATTGGCCTTGAATATACTGTATTTGTAAATAGTAATCATTGACACCTCTTTTGTAATGAAAACAAACCTACTTTGGGTAACCTTCCCTCATAAGTCAAACCTTCTGTCTCATAATGTCAGAATGCCGGTTCCCCCCCAAAAAACATGGTCACCGGTACACTGAGTCTATCCAGACTCCATCTGTTTGGAAAGCGCCTCAGTCCTACTGAGCATGAGGGATTCCAAGCCTGGGCTGTGGAAAAAGGGTGCCAAAAACACACACTGAACTAATCCTAGCCTACTCGACTAGGATAGTAGCATCACCAACAAGAACCACTAGGGGTTGTCACACAAGAGCTGCCCTATTATAACTGGGGTAACTCCCACCCGCTCCCTGTAATCACAGGCTTTCAGTGGGAGCCTGAAGCCAACTACTATGCTCTCGTAGTTTCTAGGGACAATAGGATCTCCGTGAATTGTAAAGGGTCTCTGGGCTCCCAGAAAACTCACTGCAAGACTAAGCAGTAGTTCTGAGCATACAAGAATAAACAATCCTAGTCTAAACCATCTGGGAGGTAGCGTTGCCACCAACTAGGCTGGGAGGGGGCACACACCCAAGATCGAGGCTAAAACAGGGCCAAACTCCCACCCACTCATGGTAATCCCTGACACACAAAGAGCCAGTCCCACTTCAAAGACTAGCATCCCTATCTATATTATTACATAGTAGTTACTGGGGACAATGGGGCCCAATCCAATGTGAGGGTCAAAGGGTTCCCAGTTAATTCACTAGCAAAATACCACAACATACACTATACAACAGAATAACAGATTACTAAAAACTGTGTGGGATAACACTTAGCCATGACAAAAGAGCTATTAAAAAATTGATTTACTAGGGAGCGGTAGAGTACAGAAAAGTGTGACATACAGTATTCAGCAGCAGTAAAAAAATGGTAGGGTAGTAAAAGTCATACAATTTACAGTACAAGTACAGTTACAGTTCATGAGGGTGGATGGAATCCTTGGGTCAGATGTAGAGACAGGAGGGGGTCACTACCTAGTTCAGATTATCAAGGGTGAGACCCACAGCAAGGTAAATTGCTTTCCCATGTGAATCTAAATCATAGATGTGGTGCCTGCTCCTTTAAGCAATTCTAGCTTCATTATAGTTTATGGACTGAAGCTGCACCAATCAGAGCAGTGCAGGCAGGAACTTGGGCCAATGGGGAGAAACCACATCATGGGCCTGTCATTTGCTGCATCATGTCTATATCATAGCTCCACCCCCTGGCAGTCTGAGCCAAATAGCAACGGTTGGCAGGGTTTGGCAACTGACCAATTGGAAGGCCATATATGTAGACAAAGAGCCTCTTCTTGCTCACAAAATCTCATGCCTGGGCAGGGAGTTGGGGTGAAAGAGATAGGGTGGTCCAGGAGGGGGTTAAGTCAGCCATTTTCTCTGGTCGGAAATCCCCCTTCACCCCTCCCTCTGGGAGACACCAAGAGACCGGTGCATGCAGGGGACAAACGAGTTCCCATATGTGTCTCCCCCTTCCCGGGCATGTACTGCTCCAATTTTTAAGTCACGGCAATGCTCTGATGGAACAAATGTCGTGTACAGTTAGAGTTTGTTTCCTCAGGAGAAGCGATGGCAGTGGATACTGGCATAGTTCAAAATGGAAGCGCAAATTGATAGAGAATAGAAGAAAATAAACACTGTGTAATATGTTCCCAAACTTGATAGGGGCTCAGGGGTCAGTAGCTCATACTACTCACATATTCTCAGCTTTATAAAGTGCATATCCCAAATCGTGGTAATATCTGCAACAGTGGTCCATGAGGCAGGAAATCTCAAAGTGACAGAGATAGGAGACTGAAAAATCTCTTGATAATTTAAATAAAACAATAAAATGCGCAATCACAGTGTGAACACTTTAAAAAATATGATTGCAAAATTTGGAAATGCTGAGCTGCAGTCTCACTGCTCTGGCTCGTGTGGGTATCTTGGAAGAACTGGAGAAACCAGGGTTTGAGCAGGAATAACCCTTTAATATTTTATTTAGTCACTGGTATTGTTTGGATATATTTCTATTTTGGTATCAGAAATGTTTTCATCACTTTAATCACTGCTATTAAATTTGATACATGTATTTTATTGCACGCTTTAGGCTGCGTTATAGTGCCGGCGATGCGACGTTGCGGAAAAAACAATGTATTGCCACCATCGCGTGCGCTTATAGTAGAAGTGACGCGACAGCGTGACGGCTTGGTCGCGATCGCTGGAAGCCAAGTCAATATGATTTTTCCAGCAACCACAGCGTGACGTCGACGTCGCTGTTGCCGGCACTATAAGCGCAGCCTTAGTGGAAACCTTTCTGACACTCACTAAGAAGTTTTAAATAATTCTCTGCAAACACTTTCCCCCCACTATTGGTTGTAGTGATTAGCGTTTATTGCACAGCACATTTTATTCCAAATTTCTCAAATATGGGAGCCCCGATTGGGTACACTCTTGTGTGTTTGCTGATACTGGTATAGAGATACCGTAAGTACCAGTTGTCGCAAGTACCGTGCAGTTTGTGGATGTACATGTTTGGGACCATGGAACCTTGCAGTCTTCATATTTATCTAAGTGCAAATGTTAAGTGGAAGGTGTGATATAAATTCTTTATTTTGCTACCCACCTTTTTTAACCTTTTCAATTAGAATGGTGTAGAAGCATCCTAACATGATTGCAATTAGCCAATCATGCATCAGCAAAGTGGAACTCTTGGATTAATTCAGACAGAATTTCCACAGAAGCCTTTCCCCCTTTGGCATAAGTAGTCAGGCTGTACCTCGGTCCCACCTGCCTCTTTACCTTAATCAAATTGAATTAGTGCCTGCCCTTATTGCTATTTTCAACATGACCAATAAAATCAATAAAAAATTGTTGCTATGCAAAAAAGATGGAAAAACAATGAGACAGATGCAAGAGTGGCTTCCCCAGTGCTGTGTGAAGGTGTCTCTCGATGCTGTCTGTTACTGTGCGAATGGTAGTAGAAGAGAGAGAAATGTCACTTGTGAAAATTCTAAAGAATAACTAGTGTAAATGTTGTCACGTATGTTCTTTTTTTGTATAGCCTGTTTTCCTATTTGTATTTTGCTTTGCATGTCTTGTATTTTGATGTTTTTACTCTATTTGCAGGTTTGTCAGGAATTTGGTGGAAGAACTGAGTCGAGAGAATGATGAGCGTTGTGCCCGGGAGATTAGATCAATTCTTCAAAGTAAACATGGTTTAAAAATCTTCCAAAGCAGTATAATAGCAACGAGAAGAGAGCTGGAATGGAATTTTTGTCCCACCAGATACAGTAATATAGTGTATTAATATACATTTTACTCTAATTTGTTCCCATTAAATCGTCCGCGTGACTGTCCCAGTGAGGCCTTGGCGGTTTTGAGCTCTGGTGCTCCTCCATCTATGAGCCTACATGTCCGAGGACTAGTGAGGTAGCTGGCGGTGTGTCACCACGGGAGAGGCGCTTCCCTGCGGTGCAGCAGCACATTGACGTTGTGGTGAAACCTCCTTTCTCTACCCAGGCCACGGAGGGTTGTGTGATTGCTATACAGGCTTATACCATTCAGCATTGCTGTAAGTAGGGTTTCAGTTTTAGCCCCACTGGACGCCATCACTTTATTAGTGTGTTCCCTGCCCAACAAGCAATTGTTTGTTGTTTTTATGTGTATTTTTTAATTATATATTAAATTACTGTCTGTATTTGTACACTATATCAGTGATTTGTTGTTTGTATTTAGTTGCACTATGATCTTTTTTCTCTTTTTTTCTTCTCTTTTATGTTGTGGTCTTACATGTTTGTTTGTCTGAGATTGCATTGAGGACACTTCTATGGAACTCATCCCAACCCTTTGAATTGGACTATATTTGGTCAGAATTTCATTCCTTTTTGGCACCGGTTTATTTTTATTAATTGTGCATTTTTTGGTTTGTGTCACCTATTGTTCCTGGCAGCCTTTGCCTAATATTTTAGGAGTTTATATATATTTATTAGTTGTTTAATTGACACTAATTTTTGTAAATTTAGCATTAGCGCTGTTCCCACTGCCCTTTCCCTTTAACCATTTGTAGATAGCAACAGAAGAAGAAGTGCAGCTGCGCTGGCTGAGGCAGCTGTAAGAAAAAAAGTAGGGCTGGTTAAGTAGCTTTTCAATACCAAGTGAAATGTAACTGAATTCAGTATAGAAAACGCATTAAAATCATAATTTGGATACATATAGTACATGTTGTACCGCACAGATAGTAACACAATAATATACTTCTTACCCCAAAAGGTTCTAAACAGGGACAACCAGCAATCCCAGCAAGACAGCGCCAGACAGTCCTAATGTTTACTGTTGTGGGGGCTGGTTGCAGGGGATGAGTGTTTTATTGTTGGGGTTTAGGCTGGAGTGTGTTGTGGGGGAGGGAGGGTGTTGTAAGGGTTTTTTTGGGGGGGTTGAGGGGGTATTTGTGTTGTGGGGGATGGTTGTAAAGGTTGGGGTAGTGTGTTTTGTGGGGGTTGTGTTTGGGGGTATTCATGTCGGTGGGTGGTGGGCTATGTTATTTTTTAAATAATTACTATTTTGTATTTTTAAATTCCGTAAATGTTGTAAAAATTATTTTTGTGTGGAAATACAATTGTTTGAAGTGTTTACTTTGATGTTCATTAAAAAATAAGTGAATGTTTGTAGGGGCATCACAGACGGATATGGATGCAGCACACCAAATCAACGGTGCTCAAAATCAGGCACTCAAAAAATACTAACAGGCCAGGTTTTAAGGTATCTCTGCATCACCACAAGTGGCTCGATCAGTGGTGTGCTGAAGCAGGGTAATCTTTAAACCCAGGCCTGTTGGTAGCCCTTGAGGTCAGACTGTAAGCAACCGTGCATAACACCATACAAGTCTCTGTAATTTACCTGTTTACAGAACACAAGAAATCATGCATGATTCATATCTCAGCAGATCACACTCAGCAGCCTCCATTACAATTCTACGATGTACAGTATGTAGCTCTCAAACCCACCTGGTGTTCATAGCTGGCATGGTAGCACAATTGTGATTTTTTTGTGTGAGCGCACATAGCTGCTCTGCGCCACTCGACATGTGAAATACAAACATTTAACACAGTTTTTTTTAACGTAATAACGTCTGCTACAGCTGTATTTTTGAAGCTAACCCCACTTCTGATGTTGTGGTGTGTACAGTAACTTTATCAAAGAATGAGCCTGTCACATGTGCCATGTACAGTACTCTAATAGTGTAACACCTTTTTTTGTGAGGTATCATAGTTAAAGCCTACTTGGAGGAGGTCATCATAACTTAGGCAGCAGCACCTTGTGTTTCGGATCACTTCCAATCTGGTCACCGGCCTTCCAAGATAATGACCAAACATACAGGTCATCTGCAACTTTCATAAAGGATAGTGAATCAACTGCGCCTCTACCGTTGGAAAAGTATATACTGTGCATACTTATATGTAATACATTTACAGTATATATATATATATATATATATGTTTATATAAGTATATGTGTATACACAGTACTGTCTATGCATTTTGATATGTGCTGTTGTGTCTCTTTGTGTCATTAATGTCGATAACCATATTTCTCTCAAAACAGTAGATTCCCTGATTTGAACCCAGTCTAATTGGTCTGTCATGATTTAAAGCACCCTCTGAGCAAGTATGTGAAGCCAGCTAACAAATATGAACTAGTAAAGGCGATAAATAAATCATGGGATGAATGTCTGAGTATTGAAACATGGAATAATTACATCAATCATCTAAGAAATGTGTTGCCGGTAGTTATAGAAAGAAATGGGATGACAATAGGCATCTAAAAGAAGCAATGCATTTTAGTCTTTATACTGTTTATTTTTCTAGTGCCCAGAACAAAATATACCATACTGTATTCAGTTCGGTTGAACTTCACCTAAAGTAAATAAAGAGAAGGTGATGTGTTGAGCTCCCTGTTAATTTGCTTATGGACCTCACCCACTGTCTGCTCTGTTTGCTTTAAGACTAAGCAGCAGCTTTCTGGGTCCCACTACTTTCAATTACAATAGGACATGCCTTTGGGAATTGTTGACTTGCATCTTCATCTGATGGGTGGTAAATGGTTTATTCAGATTTGATATTGTGTAAATGGCAGAGTAGTCTATGTATGTGTATTCACATTTGACTAAATACCCAATCCATAGACAGAGGACTGACTGAGTAATAATGGCTCTGTACAATGAATGTATTCAGTGTATTGCAAGAATGTATTAAATTGTTTTATTTCACGATTAATACACAGACAGAGGATAGTTCACACTCAATTCTGGCAGAGGCATTCTGGGGCGGGGGGGAGCAACCAGAATACCATGTCCCCATTTTGATCCTTCCTCGGGCTACAGTGGCTGGTGAGTAAGCATTTGCTTGACGGGGAGGAAGAGTGAGAGAGTTCACTGCACTTTTTTGAAGGTTCCATGGGATGGGCACCCGTTCCTCCATTACATCATGTTAAAAACCACAGATCTGTACGATGTCCAACTGCACCCTTTTTTTGTTGGAGCTTGGGGGCTGGCATCCCTCCAACAGCAGCATGTTTGAGATAGAGGTGTGTGTGTGTGTGTTAATTTTAACAAGAGAGGGCGGGTTTGTCTTTAATGGTGCTTCTGCCATGTATCCCTCGGTATTCCAATTTTAGAAAGCAACAGAGGAGGAGATAGTACTTTGCTGGATCAGGCAGCTGTAAAACATACAGAATATACTTACAGTCAGGTAGTGTACACTATAAAGTACAATACACCAGTATTCAGTATAATAATACATTGAGCACATGTTTAGTTTCCAAACTTATTGCACTGTACGTAACACAGGGATTTACTCCTTCCCCCTTAAGGGTTAACTATAAATGAAGCAGGGAATACAGATAGGGCCAGCAAACAGGCTGCTTGGGTGAGACAGTCACAGTCTTCCTGTTTTTAGGTTTTTGTTGGGTTGGGGGGGGGAGGGGTTGATTGGGGAATTAAGTTGGTGAGAGTAGTGGGGGTTAGTATGAGTGGTTGGAGTTAAATGGAAGGGGTTGGTCAGTGCGTGGGGTGTTTTTGTTGCAAAAATAAAAATACATTCTTTTTCAACACAGTTGTTCAATGTGTTTATTATCATGTACTGTATATGAGTGTTTTGAGGAGGGTGGTGTGGTGTTGTGTAGCTAGGGATTAAAAGGAAACATTTATAAGTAATGCTCATCGCCTGTACAGAAAGTTCAATAAAGTCTTACACAATGGGCTATTCTGGGAACATTGGGAAATGATTACTATAATACTACAGTATATAAGCACCGAACTACAGTATCTCACCTCTCGCAATAAATGTTTCTTACACTGTCTAGGTTTTATGGGTATTGGGACCAAAAAAATACTCTCATACCTTTAGTTCTTTCAATGTTGATTTTCCTCATCTGCATCTGTTTATTGGAGACTATTCTACTATCCTGTACATTCCAGGAAAGTTGATTGCAACAGTTGTTTAGAAGCTGGTAGCGAACGCTATCCCAAATTAATAAGAGGATTCCCTTATGAGTAGAGATGTGTGAATTATTTGCCGACATCCAACTTTGCTACGAACGCTTGTTTTGTCACAGGCGCCAATATTCGCGGCTTGGTACAAAAAAAAAACCACTCGCCATCCTTCGTTCTTATGTCTGCAATACCGCAAACCGTCACTTTTTGCACATTCAATCAGATATACGATTTGTCCAGAAGTTACAGGTTTTGAGGCGACAGAGAGGGAGAGAGAAGAAAGAGTCCGATTTTACTAAATTCTTTCTATCCTCAGGTCGAATGAAAGTGCAAATTATAGTAAGCTGTGTGTGCTGTGCACGCGCATAGTAAGTGAAACTTCTTTGACTTTTGTCACAGAAATTGTATTTGTGTTGGTGATGTTTTAATTAAAAATCAAAATACAATTTCACTGACAAAACGCAAATAAATTTGACTTAGAATGCCCGTGCTCGGCACACATCCCCTGTATTAGTGCAAATAGCTAAGTGTGAATTCCTCGTGTGTGCGTGTGACTGAGTGTGTGCGCGTGACTGAGTGTGTGCGCGTGACTGAGTGTGTGCGCATGACTGAGTGTGTGCGCTTGACTGTGTGTGCACGTGACTGAGTGTGTGCACGTGACAGTGTGTGTCTGAGTGCGCGTGTGTGTGACACAGGGTGTGTTTGACTGTGTGTGACACAGGAGGTGAGTACGAGTATATATGAATGACGCATGGCAACGCTGGGCCCCTCCTTCATCTTGATCGGGTGCTCGGTGTAGCAGGAAGAACTCTCCCTGTGAAGTTGTCCTAGGATGACTCGGGCCCCCCCACTTCCCCAGGGTGGGGCGGCTCCTCGTCTTCCTCCTCGGCCCCCCTCAGCTCCTAGGTCTCCTCCTCCTGCTCACCTCCCCTGCATGGGGGGTCCAGGGGGAGAAGCAGGATCCTGGGACTTGGGACGGGCAGGATCCCTGCACGTCCGCCTCCCCCCAGATATCCAGCAGGGCGCGGGTCTCTATGTCAGACAGACATCCCGCCGGACAGGGGGTTGGTGACCGGCCCGGAGATCAGCTACAAGCAGGAGGCAGGCATGTGAAGCAGCGGCAGCGCAGGGAGGTCTCCAAGCCGTGGCGTCCGTGAGCGTCGCCATGACTACCGCATGCGCGGCATGTCAGCGGGCGCGGGGAACAGCGCATGCGCGAATAGACCGCTAGACCGCGAATAATTCATTGATCGAATTTTGACACATTTTCCTCCCTCTCTACTTATCAGTTGTTTCAGTGTGTTCTCATTTACTTATTTCAAACACCCGGTTGTGGGAGAATAAAATCCGTACACATTCTCTTTTGTGTTTTGACCTTCAGAATTACGTCACATTGATTAAAAGTAACAATTTTGTAGCTAATGCAACATGCTTTCAGAAATTAATTTTAACCAAAGATTTCCAATGTATTAGACACGGCAGGGGCATCTTCAATGCTGAGACGTCCATTTGAATTATAAAGATATATACCAAATGAAAAAAATCTCTGTTGAATACGCTCAGTTTGTCATAGTGTAAAAAAAGTGAGGTCTAAAATCCTTTTCATTTGTAATAATATAAAAATAGATACCAGATTGGTTAACCAAATTCTATGGCCAATCGGTGAGTAGAAAAACATAAACAATATGGGATAATAATGAATCCCTATTAGGTCCACCCTTCAGATAATTGTAAATCATGTAACTAGATTAAATGTTATGTGTAACTGACTACCAATAGACCCACGAATGTAGGTGATATCAAGTTGTCAGTGTTAATTAACATAATTTAAGACAGTCAGTTAAAACTATTGATGGTAACATTAAATTTATTACCATATATAATTTGGATCATCAATTGACCCAAATAACTAGGTCCAGCAGAGGTATATGGACTGGGATAAGATTTACCCTTGTATCAGCATAGCAGATAGTGTGCATACTGAATCAACATGCTGTTCAAATAAACTTTTAACATTGCCACAGATATTCGCGTGTAGTGGTGCACTTTATGAGGTTTGGATAATCTTTAGTACTAGGAAGTAGCATTAAATATGATAGTAGTACAGGTAGTCTTCGCTATCCAACGTTTCACTTTACAACGAATGGCATGTCCAACACAACCCTATGGGACGTTTTTCGACGCCGGAATGCGTTATCTGACACCAAATGAGTTATCCAACGCTCACTGCCACTGATTAACATGGTACTCACTTTACAATGGTTTCACTATCCAACGCTACTTCCAGAACGGATTCCGTTGGATAACCGTGGACTGCCTGTACTTCGTATATCTATCAAATATAGAATTAATTGAAACGACATACAGATAATATATCTGTGCAGTGTCTTTGAGTGCCTAGTGAATCTCTTCTTATTCGCTATAATGCTTGGGCAAACAGTGTCCATGTTCCAAGCTTAGAGGCACGGATCGTTATCCTTATCAGATTAGAGCCTCATTGTAATAGCTTGTTTGAACTAAATAAAACAGACATATCTCCCATCCCCTTCCCTACTAATTAATTTTAGCTATATGATATTTCAAGCTATAGAATTTCAGGACAACGAGATGTATATGCATCAGGATTCCATGATTGAAACAACCATTGCCGAAGCGTAATTGATTTATTACATATGAGAGCATCTTCCAGGTAGGGGGAGTGCTTGTGAGTCACGTGACAAAATATATAAAAAAATGATAAATATAGATAATGGTGTAGCCAGTTACAAAATATTGTACTATCTGCAAATGCATGTGTTGGTCTCACTCACAGATTTCTTCTAAAACAAATGGCATATCAGAGATCCATCTCTCTCTGATGGGAGCTCTTGAAAAGTTCCTGTAGGGTGTATGTCTATATGACCACTTTAGTAAGTTTCTCCCAAGAAAGAGCTTGCAATGATATAGTATAGTAGAAACAAAGATATATTACACAGTAACAGATGAGACTATTTCACTCAAAGTTTGTTGGAGAGGACCGTGGATCGCTGGAGTCTGGCTGGTCTGTCACTGCCTCTGTCACATCCGCATATGTCACTTCCTGTGACGGCTCTATTCAGGGCAGAAGCACCTTCTCCGGTCGTTTGGTACGACTCTACTGCCAGTACTAACACAGCTACGATCATCAGTCCTCCCAAGAACAACAGATTTAACGTCATTTTTTTTATTGTTGCAAAATGTGAGTGAACGCACAGTGACGCGGGACATTTACATGCATAGGAGATACCGGCACCCTATAACGGGGCCTGTCTCTCGGAAAACAGGGGGTCCCCGGAACTGAAATCAATGTAGTTCAGCTCCGGAAACCCCCGGCTCATCTACACTAGTGAGAAAATAAAAAATAAAATATGTAGTAAAAACCAATACACAACCCACCCCTGGTGCCCCTACATAAAACCATTATTTATTTTTTTTAGACACAGGATTAATACCACAAGCCAGTGGGAGTCCTTGGGTGGTCCCCGAGGATGTACGTGGGCCCCACAGGGCACCTTGGGTGTTTCCCACGGGTGTCTGTGGGCCTCTAGTTGTCCCCATGGGTGTCTGTGGGGCCCTACAGGGGTGTCCGGGTTGTCTTCACAGGTGTCCGGGGGTCTTCAGGTGGTCCCCGTGGGTGTCCGCAGGTCCACGGGTGTCCCCATGGGCATCCGTGGGTCCTCGCTTGGTAAAAAACATGGCTTACATTTCAATTAATACACCTCCTCACCACCCCCCAGCAAACTCATGCAGTACAGTAATGTGCAAAATAACTATTATCCAGATATGGATAATAGCGTATTTGCCCATTATTAAACACAACATTAGCTAGGCAGCATAAATAAAGTAAATAAACTCAGTTCTACTTACCCCAGCCAACATGAAGGGCGTACTGGTCAGCATACTGCAGGGCCATGTCCTCTGATGCCGGCAAAAATACTTAAAGAAATACAATCTAATGGTCCCTAACCCTTTAATTTACTTAGTGGTTAATAAACACTATAGTAATTAAGGGGTTAACCCACCCTCCCCTGCTTCCCAATCGGAAGGCCTAACCACCCATCCCGGAACCACTATACCTACCCTGTACCCATTGAGTGGTATAGTAGTACATCATACCATATAATATGGGCATGATAAACTACTATAGCAGTCAATGGTCACCCTAATACAAAAGCATGAATGTCCAATATAGACAATAATAAAACAGATACAACAAGCATCTAAACACCCAGAAACAAAAATTAAAAGCACTAGCCAACCAATCAATTAACTAAAAAAAACCACTAGCCAATCAATTACCAAAATAAAACCACTAGGGGAGACTTCCGGTGATGTCACCACGGATGGCTGACTAGGTGAAGAGCTCCTGACACTCTCAGAAGAAAAGAGCAGAAAATGCAACCCCCCCCACACCAAACCTCCCGATTTCAGCTCCCACAACTGGACCCAAGACAGGCGAGATGGCAGCCAAGTCAAAGAAGACCCAGAACACCGTCGCAAAGTTCTTTGCCCCCGCGCCGTGCCATGCAGAGCTGGAGCTTAATCCGGACTCCCAAGATGGCGCCGAGGAGCCGGAGCACGCGGCGCTCGGCGAGCTCCAAGAGCAGCTTGACTCGGAACCCCCCCGTCCTCAATAAAGAGTTTTTTGACTCCTTGATCCTTAAAATGAGGAGAGGGGTGCAAGAGGACACAGAGAAGGCCTTGCAAAGCATCAGGGCGGATCTGGGAGCCCTCTCTGGGAGAACCGACGAACTGGAGGCCAAAATCGAGGGGGCCATCGGCTCCCAATTTGAGACCCAGGAAGAAGTGGCAAGATGCGGCGATGCAATTAGGGACCTCCAGAATGCCCTGGAAGACCTTGAAAACCGCGAAAGGAGGCAGAACATACGCCTCAGAAATATACCAGAAGCAATCTCCCACGAGGACCTGCAGGCCTTCCTCTGCAAAGTTTTACTCCAGCTAGTGCCAGGCCTCTCCGAGCATGAGCTCCTTATGTATTGGGCCCACCGTGCCCTGGGCCCAAAGCCTACAGACCCCAACTGCCACAGGGACATAATAGTAAGGCTACATGCGTATACCATCAAGGAGCGAGTAATGAATGCCGCCATGGGCCAACGCAGCATACAAGTGGACAATGCAGACATCCAGCTGTTTAACGATCTGTCTAGGACCACAATGATGAAAATACGGGAGTTGAAGCCCCTCACCAACTACCCTCGCGACCAGGGAGTCAAATATCGCTGGGGGTTCCCTTTCAAGCTGGTGGTACTCCGCAACGGGCGCCACTTCACAATCTCGGCCCCGAAGGATGCGAGAGACTTCCTCAAAGCCCTAGGGATCCCCCCACCACACAGCGACAACCACCCCCCTGTCCAGGGGCAGGGTCGGACCCTCCAGACACCCCCCGAGTATCTGAGAGGCTGGCCAGCCAAAAATCCTGGTGACTGAGCGGCCCACCTCCCCTGAGAACAATGCACCCCTGGTAGGGTGAAGACTGACCACGCATCCCAAGATCCGAGGTCTGCTCAGACTTCTGCTGACCCCTCTCCCCCCCTACCTGAAGTGTTGACTCCCCATGATCCGCGATGACATCCATCCAGCTTCCCACATAACCGCTAGCAGGAAACGCCCTGGCTTAGCCCTGGGGAACACTAAAGATGGCCACCATGGACCCGCCATGGAAGCTCTGCATCCCCAGGCTCTCCAAGAAGGCCCAGCAGCATCTCAGCGAGCTGCCTCCTGCCATCACCCCCCCTCCCTTCTTCCCCCCCTCCCCTCTCCCCCTCCCTTCCCCCCCCCCCTCCCCTCCCCCCCTGCCCCACTTCCCCCATCCGTCCCGTCCCCCCCCACCTTCCCTCCCTCCTCCCCCCACCCCCCCCTCCCCAAGAAACTTCGCTGCTCACTTACCGGGATCCAGCGACGGGAAGAGGTCCCCTCCGTCCCTCACTGACATGCACCCGGATGGAGGCCATCATCCGCCCGCCTTTGGTCTTTGGTCCCCTCCCTGGCGGAGATCCTCCCTACAACCGGTCCTCCCCGGGAAGTGGAGCTGGACCTAATCCGGGACTGCTGTCGACCCGCCCGAACCCAGATGGGACGTGAAGCGTCTCGCCAGCCAAGGATGTCTATCCCGCTCCCCCCCATTCCTGTCCCGAGGAATTCAGGTCGTATAATTGCTTCTCGACCCCCGGGTGCACCCCCTACCCACCTCCCTTATCCCCCCCTGTATACCCCTAGACCACCCTCACCCCCCCTCCCCTATAGTGAGCAAAGGGGAAAAGATTTTCCTGATCTAAACATACCCACGCAATGTCGCCCGCTCAGGTCTTAGAGCCCCCAGAATACATATGTACCACTAGGCCAGGTGACCAGTGGATAAGTGATATAGGAGCGCTGTCTGGACTTTGTATATGCTCTTGTCTTTGCCCGCTGCCATGGTATTCCCCCCCTCCCCCTCCTTCCCCCCCCCCCCACAACACCTCATGGACAAGCAACCAGGGCCAAGAGAGCCCAGAACGCAGTCGTGCTTCCAGACCTGCGGATCAGTTGAAGTATGCTTTAGGAGCACTGTTTAGACATTGTACATGCCTGTGATCCTGTCTTTTGCCACGGCTTCCCCCCCACCTCCCCCTCCCTCCTCCCCCTCCCTCCTCCCCCTCCCTCTCCCCCTCCCCCCTCCCCCCCCCTCCTCTCCTTCTCCCCTCCCCTCACTAGGGCCCCAAGAAAAAGGTTTTTCTGGATTATGTATACTCATGCAATACTGTCCATGCAGGACCAAGAGTTCCCAGAATGCATATATGTTCCTTGCCCAGCTGATTAGCTGAAACACGATTTAGGAGCGTTGTCTAGGCTCTGTATAGACCTTTCTTTTCTTGGAGTTGAGGAGGAGCGCAGGGAAAAATCGTGATATGTAAAAGATAAAAATATGTATATAGTGCAGATGGTAAATCACTGCTAAAATGACAATCAACAATAGGAATCGAATTCACAAAAGTCGTAGTAAATTATTGCATGTCAGAGATCCATCTCTCTCTGACTGGAGCCCTTTAGATATCAGGAATCAGGATTTCCCTCGGTGGATTGATATGATATGTAAGTGAAAGAAAATCACAATAGTGCATACTATTTGAACTATAAATAGTGTATTCGTCACAAATGGTAAAGGAAACTCACATTTTCCATATATAAGACTGGTGGTGGAGAGAACCGCCGATAGAAGGGTGGTAGAGTGTGCGAAACGCGTAGAATTTTCTGAGGGAACCTGCACACTGAAGGACTGGCAAATTCACTGCTGACACCAGACCCATTTTGGCTTCCCGCCCTCACCTGTGACGCGAAAGCGGAAGTGACGCGACGGCAGAGACTGATGCGGAAATACACTGTGAGGCGCAAGTGAAGCACCGGGTAGCAGCTCCACACTCTACCACCCTTCTATCGGCGGTTCTCTCCACCACCCATCTTATATATGGAAAATGTCAGTTTCCTTTACCATTTGTGACGAATACACTATTTATAGTTCAAATAGTATGCACTATTGTGGTTTTCTTTCACTTACATATCATATCAATCCACCGAGGGACATCCTGATTCCTGATATCTAAAGGGCTCCAGTCAGAGAGAGATGGATCTCTGACATGCAATAATTTACTACGACTTTTGTGAGTTCGATTCCTATTGTTGATTGTCATTTTAGCAGTGATTTACCATCTGCACTATATATATATTTTTTATCTTTTACATATCACGATTTTTGCCTGCGCTCCTCCTCAACTCCAAGAAAAGAAAATTCCACATCCTGGGACTTGGAACTGTCCCATCAGAGGAAGTTGAGCTGCTCTTTTACACTATATATTTTTAATTCACTATTGGGTGTAAGGTTTATCTGTGTATCAACCGGTGTGTCACTTATTACACCAATTTATTATCACCTAGGAAGCGCCCAGTACACCCACTCTCCCCACTCCCCTACCTTTTGTCACATACTTGTCTGTATAGACCTGTAAATCCGTTGTCTACCATGGTGTGTCCCCCCTCTCCCCTTTCCCCCTCCCCCTCCCCCATCCCCCCCACGCCTCTTTCAAACGATGAGGGTGTTCGGCCTCGTTCCCTGGTCTCGCCCCAAGTTTGGCGACCCCGAAAGTTCTCCAGGGTTTTTTTCCCCCTTCCCTTGCCACCCCGGTGTCAAGCGTAAATTCTCTTGGGCTCCCAGACAGCCCACTTTCTTTCTCGCCCCCATGTGTCCACCCTCCCCCCCTCTCCTCCCCCTTCCCTCCCCCTGACCACTATCAGAGGCCCCCCCAGGGACAGTCTGAGGCCCCCCCGCCCCCTTGCTCTCGGGGCCTACTCACCCCCCGACATGGGAATCACTCGGGGTCCGGGGTTTATCCCCAGGAGCCATTGCCCTACCTAATGGCGTCAATTAAAATCATCTCGTTAAATGTTAAGGGCCTCAATTCTGTTAAAAAAACGCAAGCTGGCTCTACAGGAGCTAAAAAAAAAACAAAGGCGATATAATTTGCATCCAGGAAACACACTTCAATACTCCAGACCCACCTAACACATTCAAACACACTTTCCCCCAAGCGTTTTACGCATCATCCCCCAGCAAGAAACGAGGTGTTGCCATACTGTTCAGGAATAACATCCCCTTTGCCCCAACAAAGGTAACCAAAGACCCGGAAGGCAGATATTTGCTACTCCAAGGTACACTCTCAGGTTCCCCCATCTCCATTCTGAATATATACGCCCCTAACGATAACCAAACCCAATTCCTCCAGAATCTACTTGGTTCATTAGATCAATCGGTGCTCTCCTCGCTACTGCTAGTTGGAGACGCCAACATGGTCCTCTGCCCAGACCAAGACAAATCAACCCAGCCCGCGACACCACACACTGCTCAGACACTCATCTCTTCTCTTTCCTCAGGTAAAAACATATTCCAATTGTCTGTCTATCCTGATATCCTCCCATGCTGTGTATTTAGTTCTTTTTAGGTAAAAACATATTCCAATTGTCTGTCTATCCTGATATCCTCCCATGCTGTGTATTTAGTTCTTTTTAGGTAAAAACATATTCCAATTGTCTGTCTATCCTGATATCCTCCCATGCTGTGTATTTAGTTCTTTTTAGGTAAAAACATATTCCAATTGTCTGTCTATCCTGATATCCTCCCATGCTGTGTATTTAGTTCTTTTTAGGTAAAAACATATTCCAATTGTCTGTCTGTAAATCATCCCCCTACTGTCTTAATTTAATTCAGCTTTCACACTTGTGCAAGGCAAGGCAACACCCACCTTAGAAAAACCATTTGCTTTAACTACCCTCACATGTGCTAATTAAGTTTGTTGTGCCAACCAGGTGACTTTCTAAAAGTATATAAGTAAACTCCTAACAGCCATTGCTGCTAGCAGCCATGCTTTTAAGCAGATATGCTTTTAAGTATATATGTTTCAAGTATTTATGAAGTTTAAAAAGGAAGTTCAAAAAGAAGTGGAAAAGTGGACATCACCTACTGCTTCTGATTCCTGCTTTTGATCTACGTTGGAAAAGAGGATATCATCTATCTAAGACTGCACATCTCAACACTTAACTATTGCTGTGATGCCGCCTTTATTTTTTATATTTGCTGCAACCGCACTTATTTTCAAATTATGCACTTCCTTCCACCAGTCTCCTTATGTCTCTAACTCTATTCATATATCTCCATCTCTCCTTTCTTCCCCACTTCTCAGTTCACATGAACTCCTTTCTTACCTGCGTCCTCTGACACCACACAGCTATATCCCCTGCACTAAAAAACACCCCTACAAATCCTCCTCACACATTCTCTTTCTATCCATGCTTCTCCTCCTTGCTTCTGGGGATATCTCTCCCAATCCTGGTCCCTGCCTTATTTCTACTTGCTCTCGTCCTCGCCTCCCACATGCAACTTCTACTCCTTCTGGTGTTAACCCCTCCAACCTCATACCCATCCCCTGCCACCCTCCCTCCTCTCTCCCTTTCTCCTGTGCCCTTTGGAATGCTCGCTCCCTTTCTAACAAGTTCCTCTCTGTGCATGACTTCTTTCTCTCGCACTCCCTGCTTCTCTTTGCTATAACTGAGACCTGGCTCACTCAGTCTGACTCTGCTCTGGAAGCTGCCCTCTCTTATGGTGGCCTTTCCTTCTCCCACACTCCGCGCCTTGATGGCAGGGGTGGAGGTGTGGGGCTCCTGCTCTCCTCTCTCTGCCGTTACCGAACTATTCCTATTCCCCCCTCTCTTGCCTTTCCCTCCTTTGAGGTTCACACTGTCCAGATCTTCTCTCCTCTCCCTGTTCATGTGGCGGTCATGTATCGCCCACCTACCTCTACTCATCCCCCTTCTGCCTTTCTCTCTCACTTTGAATCCTGGCTCTCTTTCTTCCTCTCCTCAGACTCCCCTGTTCTTCTCCTTGGGGACTTCAACTGCCACATTGATGACCCCTCTCTCCCTTGGGCTTCCCGCTTTCTTTCTCTAACCTCTTCTTTTGGCCTTCAACAGTGGACTGCAGCCAGCACCCACAAGGATGGCCACTACTTAGACCTGGTTTTCACTAAAAATTTCTCTCTCTCTGATTTCTCCATTTCCCCTTTTCCTCTCTCTGACCATCACCTCATCTCATTCTCTCTATCTCGCTTCTCAACTTTTCCACCTCCATCTACACCCCGGTTCTGCAGAAACCTGCGCTCTATTCACTTACCTGACTTTGAGTCCACGTTACACTCCTCCCTCTCCTCTCTCAGATCTGCTACAGACCCTGACAAACTGGTCAGGAACTACAACTCTGCCTTGTCCTCCTCTCTTGATCTACATGCCCCGCTTTCTCTCTGCCGCACTCGCCCTTTTAACCCTAGACCCTGGTTAAATTCCCACACGCGCATGCTGCGTTCCTCCACTCGTTCCTCTGAACGCCTCTGGAGGAAATCTCATACTCTCGCAGACTTCCTTCACTACAAATTTATGCTATCCTGTTTCAACTCTGCCCTCTCGCAAGCTAAACAAGCCTACTTTTCTTCACTAATCAACATGCACAAGTCTAACCCACGCCGACTGTTCTCTGTCTTTGATACTCTACTCAAACCACCCTCCGCTGCCTCTCCTTCCTCCATCTCCGCTCAGGACTTTGCTGACTATTTTAAGGAAAAGGTGGAATCCATACGTCAGAACATCCCCTCTGTTTCTTCCTCCCATCCTACACCTCTTCCTAACTCTCCTCCTGCCTTCCTTGACTCTTTTTCCACTGTCTCAGAGGAGGATGTGTCGCTGTTGATCGCCTCTTCTCCCTCTACCACTTGCCCTCTTGACCCCATTCCCTCCCATCTCCTAAAACCTCTTGCTCCTACTATAATCCCTACGCTCACGCACATTTTTAACTCCTCCCTCTGCTCTGGAACCTTTCCATCCTCCTTCAAACATGCAACAGTCATACCATTACTCAAAAACAGCAAGCTTGACCCTACCTGTCTTTCTAACTATCGGCCTGTCTCCCTCCTGCCTTTTGCCTCTAAACTCCTTGAACGTCTTGTATTCGCTCGCTTGCTCCATTTTCTCAACACCTATTCTCTCCTAGACCCTCTACAATCTGGCTTCCGTACTGCTCACTCCACGGAAACAGCCCTCACTAAAATAACTGACGACCTCCATGCTGCCAAAGACAGAGGTCATTACACTCTGCTCATATTACTCGACCTCTCTGCAGCATTTGACACCGTGGACCACCCTCTTCTCCTTCACATTCTCCATACTCTTGGCATTCGGAACAAAGCTCTATCCTGGATCTCATCCTACCTCTCCCATCGTACTTTCAGTGTCTCTTCTGCTAATACCTCCTCCTCCTCTATTGATCTCTCTGTGGGGGTACCCCAGGGCTCTGTCCTGGGACCTCTTCTCTTTTCTCTGTATACACTCTCTCTAGGTGACCTAATAACATCTTTTGGGTTTAATTATCACCTCTATGCTGACGACACACAAATATATTTCTCAACACCCGACCTTACACCTACTGTACAAACCAAAGTTTCTGAATGTCTCTCTGCTATATCATCCTGGATGGCCCTCCGCCGCCTTAAACTCAACATGGCTAAAACAGAGCTCCTCATACTTCCTCCCAAACCTGGCCCTACTACCTCCTTCCACATTACTGTTGGAACTACGATCATTCACCCAGTAGCCCAAGCACGCTGCCTTGGGGTCACACTCGACTCCTCTCTCACATTTGCCCCTCACATTCAAAACATTTCTAAAACCTGTCGCTTTTTCCTCCGCAATATAACAAAGATACGCCCTTTCCTCTGTTGCTCGACTGCTAAAACTCTGACTCAGGCCCTCATTCTCTCCCGTCTTGATTACTGTAACCTCCTGCTGTCCGGCCTTCCTGCCTCTCACCTGTCTCCCCTACAATCTATCCTTAACGCTGCTGCCAGAATCACTCTACTCTTTCCTAGATCTGTCTCAGCATCTCCCCTCATGAAATCCCTCTCCTGGCTTCCGATCAAATCCCGCATCTCACATTCCATTCTTCTCCTCACTTTTAAAGCTTTACACTCTTCTGCCCCTCCTTACATCTCAGCCCTAATTTCTCGTTATGCACCATCCAGACTCTTGCGTTCTTCTCAAGGATGTCTTCTTTCTACCCCCTTTGTATCTAAAGCCCTCTCCCGCCTTAAACCTTTTTCATTGACCGCCCCTCACCTCTGGAATGCCCTTCCCCTCAGTACCCGACTAGCACCCTCTCTATCCACCTTTAAGACCCACCTTAAGACACACTTGCTTAAAGAAGCATATGAATAGGACTGTGGCTATTCTGAACACATGGCACATAAAGCTTGGCCCCCTGCAGATGCACTTACCAGAACTCTCTCCTACTGTCTCTGTACGTTCTCCCTACCTACCAATTAGACTGTAAGCTTCTCGGAGCAGGGACTCCTCTTCCTTAATGTCTAAAGCACTTATTCCCATGATCTGTTATTTATATTATCTGTTATTTATTGGATTACCACATGTATTACTGCTGTGAAGCGCTATGTACATTAATGGCGCTATATAAATAAAGACATACAATACAATACACAGAAAAAGGCCAAAAAGTTTCGGGAAATCCTGAAAGACTATTCCCTGTCCGATATTTGGAGGACCCAGCACGTAGGCCAGAGGGACTACACGTTCTTCTCAGCCCCCCATCAGTCTTACTCGCGGATTGACTACTTTCTGGGTACCAATAATGTTCTCCATGCATCCTCCCACTCCAACATAGGCCCAATTACATGGTCAGACCACGCCCCTATCGAACTCACCCTCGCTCTACCGTTAGTCAAAACCTCTGCGTACAAGTGGAAACTGAACGACTCGCTCCTTAACGACCCCAGGTGGTCAAAACAATCAAACAAAAACTAAACACTTTTTTATAAATAAATAACGGTTTGGTCTCGGCAGCAGCAATGCTCTGGGAAGCGCACAAAGCTACCATTAGAGGAGACCTTATCTCTCTAGCCTCTTATAAGAAAAAAACGAAACTCAAAGCGCAAAAAGAACTCACTGAAAAGATTTTGGCCCTAGAACTCCAACTTAAGCAGTCCCCTTCAAAAAAAGTGTTCAGAACCCTAGAAAAGGCTAGATCGAAACTTAAAGTACTCCAGCTTGACGAGGTAGAGAGAGCGCTGAAATGGACTAAGCAGAAGTTCTACGATAGGGGCAATAAAGCAGATAAACTCTTGGCCTCGAAACTTAGAGGCGTAAAGGCCAAAGCCCAGATCACTAAAATCCGCACCAGAAACGGGCAGATAACATATAATGAGAAAGAAATAGCGCAGGAATTGGCAGAGTTCTACAAAGAACTATACAACCTCCACCCCCCCGGCCAGGACAGGGACAGTGCCAAAATAGCCGCAGAATACCTAACTCAATGCAACTTCCCATCCCTTTCAGAGGAAGAGCTTGGGATCCTTAATCAGAAAATAACCCAAGAAGAGCTGTCCCAAGCCATCTCCTCGCTTAAAATAGCCAAGACCCCCGACCCACACAGGTTTTCTAATGCTTACTATAAAAAGTTTGCAGCATCCCTCTCCCCTTACCTGTTGGACATGCTCAATTCCTTCTTAGATGGGGAGCCAATTCCATGCACAATTTCGTCAGCCAACCTTGCCATCATCCACAAGGAAGGTAGAGACCCGCTACAATGCGGTAGTTATAGACCGATCTCTCTACTCAACACAGACCTCAAGCTTTTCAGCAAGATCCTAGCAAACAGACTGAACCCTATTCTCTCCAGATTGATTCATATAGACCAGGTGGGCTTTGTGTCAGGAAGACAGGCCTCTGACAACACCCGCAAAATTATCAATATTATAGACCACGTCCACCTCAATAAGTCTCAGGCCCTGATCCTAAGCCTTGATGACGAAAAGGCATTTGACCGAATCAAATGGTCCTTTCTGGACCAAACTATGCTTTGGTTTGGCTTTTCGGGTCTGTTCCTCGAGGGGGTACGAGCCCTCTATAACAACCCTACTGTCCTCTTAAAACTTCTGGGAGGGCACTCCAACCCAATAACAATCAAAAATGGAACCAGGCAGGGTTGCCCCCTATCCCCTCTACTATTTGCAATATCAATAGAGCCACTAGCAGCCTGGATCAGAGCCGAACCCAGCATAAAGGGCCTCCCAATCGCAGACAGGGAGTATAAACTCTCCCTCTTTGCTGATGACGTCATTCTGACCTTAGCTGACCCGCACACCTCCCTTCCAAATCTCCAGAAACTATTGGACCAGTTTAGCCTAGTGTCCGACTATAAAATAAATACGGACAAGTCCGAGTTGCTCAACATTTATCTCCCATACACTACATGGAAACTCCCACAAACCAACTTCAAGTATAAGTGGAATAACTCCCACATTAAATACCTAGGTATAAAAATAGCGAGCTCATACAGCTCACTATATCACGCTAACTACCCCCCCCCCCTTTTTCCGCCAGATCAAGAGAGACCTGGAGACTTGGCATGCCCATCAGATCTCTTGGTTTGGAAGAATTGTGTCCACTAAAATGAATGTCCTTCCCTGATTACTGTACTATTTTCAAACCCTCCCAGTCCCTGTCCCGCTAGTAGAACTGCGGAATATGCAAGCTCATATCCTCCGTTTTATATGGAGGCAGCGTAGACCAAAGGTGCCAAGATCGGTGCTGTTGGCTTCGAGGACGAGAGGGGATTTGGGGGCCCTGGATGTGGTCAGATACTACCAGGCGGCCCAGATAAGTCAGGCAGTGGTCTGGAACAACCCCCTGACCTCCAACTGCTGGTTGGAGATAGAAACACACCACGCGGTCCCCACCCCCCTCTCGGCCTTACTATGGTCTCAGGCTCATAAAGAAAGGAGGCCCCTGAGATTTGAGCTTGGGGCGATGAGGTACACGTGGTCTACTTGGATTAAAGCTAAAGGGAAACATGGCCTAGCTTAATCCCCCTCTCAACTTATCCCCATCTTCGGGAACCCGGACTTCCCACCCAGGTGTGCCGTACCCAATTTGGTAAATTCCAGGGCCTAAATATCAGAGTGGTTGCGGATCTCCTGGAAAGCGATGAGGTCCTGTCCTTCCAAGAACTTAAAAATAAGTTCTCCTGCCCAGACCTCCAAATACCTTCAGATAAGGCAGTTCCTGAGAGCCCAATCCCCTAACCTTAAATTCCCAGCGTGCACTAGATTCGGGACACTCTGCCTAAAGAGGGAATACCAGAGAGGTTTAATCTCCAAAGTTTATAGGACATTAGAGGCATCCCACCCACCCCCTCACACTCATATATGCAAAAATGGAGCGCGGATCTAAACACCCCAATCGACCTGGAAGACTGGGAGGATATCTGGGAAGCTGCCACCAAAACGTCAATTTGCTAAATCACGAAGGAAAATATGTATAAAATCTTATTCCAATGGTACCTAACCCCGAGTAGACTGAGCCAGATCTTCCCAGGCACCACTGATGTGTGCTGGAGGGGATGAGGTCAAAGGGGGGACATGCCCCATATTTGGTGGGCATGCCCAGAGATCCAGAGGTTCTGGACCAGGATCCAGAGTCTCCTGACTGAAACTATAGGATTGGAGGTCCCCCTGGACCCCCTATGTACATGCTGGGGAGGCCAATTGAAGACCTCCCCACTCCTACAGCCAGACTTACCTCGGCGATCCTTATGGCCGCCAGATGCTGTATCACGGCGGCCTGGAAACAAGTAAAGGCCCCTTCCAGGAGAACAGTAATTAAAAGAATAGACGGGGTCATTAACATGGAGAGACTGACAGCCATGCTGAAGCAGAGAATGCCTCAATTCTTTAGAACCTGGGAGCCCTGGCCAGGTTCTGGGGCTCCAACACTGTTGCAAGCCCTGATCCAACTCTAATACCCTTGGGCCCGAGGGCCGGAGCGTCCGACCCACCACAATCCCTTCCCCCCTCCCCCCCACCCCTCTTCTTCTTCCCCATGTCGTTCCCAACTATCCACCCGTCCCTCGTCATCCCCTTTCTTTTCACTACTGAAAGTTGGGGAAAAAATGGTTTATGGTGTGTCTCAGAGTACTTCACTGTCATATGCCTGTGTTCCAAAATGATCTGTTATGCTGTGAATATCATCTTATTATCCACATGTATGTACTTTGCAAGACGCCAATAAAGGAAAAAATATTTAAAAAAATAAAAAAATAAAACCACTAGCCAATTAATTAAAGAAATAAATTCACTAGCCAATCAATTAAATAAATAAAACCATTAGCCAATCAATTAAAAAAATAAAACCACTAGGCATTCAATAAAATAATTAAAACCACTATACAATCAATTACATCAATCATACCCCTAGCCAAACAATACATTTAATACATTAAAGCAGTAAGCAACACAACAATTAATTAATATAATTACTAGGCAACACCAATTAAAACCAGTAGCCAACACAATACTGTACATCATTAAATAAAATCGCTAACCAATCTGTAAAAAAAAAAGCCATCACAATTTAAATCAATTTAATCTAAACAATAAAAAGAAATAGAAAATATAACAGTCAATATAAAAAATGCATGTGCCAAAAAATGCATTGGCTCCCACTGTATTCATCTGTACTCTAAACAGGCATAGTTTAATACATTAGCAGTCAATGGGCAATGAAAAACATAAAAAAAGAAAAATCCAATCAAAAAACCTTTACAAATGAAAGTACATAAATTCAATTTTTACCTTACCTTTAGAAGTGCTGGCCCTTCGAATCCCGGTGAATCAGGAAGTTCTCTTACTGTGACGTCGCAAAACACAATCCAACGCCATCTACGTGAAGATCCAGAACAGAAACCAAATTTTTCCTTCTTTAATCTTCCATCATCTTCTTTCTTCATCTGTGATTATTTCTTGATTTTCTTTATCTTCTGTCGTTATCTTCATCTGTTAATCCAATAACCCCATGTTAAATCCACGATATTGACCCGACGGCTTCTTGACAGCCTTAAATATGGCCTGTGATGTCACATTTGGGCGGCAAATGGTTCACACGCCATCTGGCTGTGAAAAAAATGTGCCCTCCCCCTTTTTTTTTTTAATGTGACGTCATGAAAGGGACTGAAGCCAGCCAATCAAAAATGGTCTACTACAACCAATCAAATTGGGGATATAGTTCTCACAATCTGATTGGCTAAAATACCCCGTGACAGCGCCATTTTGGATTTGGTGACGTCATGTTAAAGGGAAATGAAGCACAGCCATTCTGATTAGCTGGCTTCAGTCCCTTTCATGACATCACATAAAAAAGGGCAATTATTTTATTGAATGCCTAGTGGTTTTATTTCTTTAATTGATTGGCTAGTGGTTTTATTTAGTTAATTGCCAGTGCTTTTAATTTTTGTTTATGGGTGTTTAGGTGCTTGTTGTATCTGTTTTATTATTGTGTATTGTTGACATTCATGCTTTTGTATTAGAGTGACCATTGACTGCTATAGTAGCTTATCATGCCCATATTATATGGGTATGATGTACTACTATGTCACTCAATGGGTACAGGGTGGGTATAATGGGTCCGGGGTGGTTGGTTAGGCCTCCCTGGTAGGTAGTGAGGGAGGGTGGGTAATTACTTAATTACTATAGTGTTTATTAACCGCTAAGGTGATTAAGGGGTTAGGGGTTTGGCAACAGAGGACCACAGAATTTAAATTTGGATTATGTGTTTATTGCCATCTCCATGGAATCGCTGACTCTCATTGAAACAACAACAAAGAAACATTATTTAAATAATGCATAACATGCAATGATTGTTTTACTGAATGCAATAAACCTCACATTATTTCTCTACTGAATATTTATTGCTTTTACTTGCTACAAGTATGCATAGTGTATATGCTTTTACTATGGAAAGTCTAACTCCTGTGAACATATATAAAGAATGGGCATCTGCAAAAAAAAAAAATAGGAGCACCAACTGACCTTGCTGAGATACTGAGATAAATGAGTTTCACTATACCAATTATTCACCGGTGACTTTAAACATACTTCCGGATTTAAAAAGCTATTTAGAGAAAAATGCTATCACAAACACCTACAATTTATTTAATGAGTCAATGGATTAGTATGGGTTCTATTACAACAGAATATGCACACTGTGCTCTCATAAATGATAAATCACTTGTTCTCCTTTATCTCAACATTAAATAAATTGAGGATTTATATTAAATCAACATTTAGGCATACAGTAGTCCAAAATATAATTTGCTAGTAATCTAATAAGAATGTTTATTGGGCTGCTTTAAAGCTGCAATTCAGTCAATATCCTGCATGTGTATTTTTTTTTAATAAATCAGTTCTGTAGTAAGAAAAAATACTTTTAGCATTTTCTGTTTTAAAAAAAACAACTTTGAAAGACCAATTTTCTTGTATTCTATTTTAACAACTATTTGCTAAGGCACTGCCCCTTCATGTCCTGTCACAAGCCCTGGCACACCCCTTTGTCAGCCCTGCCCTCCCTCTAGCACATGTCAGTGCAGAAGTGCTCATGAATTTTCATGAGCTTCCACTGAGTGACAGAAGCAGAAGAAAAACATTTGCCAGCTCTAATGATGTCACCAAATTTTGCCGATCAATACATGGAGAACGAATTGACCTGCAGCTATGCAGTTCTTTAGGTAAGTAGAGATTGCCCACATGAAACTATTGAAGTAAAAAAAAAAATAAAAAAAAAAAAAAAAGAAAGACTGAACTGCAGCTTTAATACTTTTATAACTGAAGTGTGGATTCTATAATATAGTTTAAATATTGCATATTTCTTGTTTGATTCTTGCAAATATGCCTGGCTATCTGCTGGACTGGCTCACAATTCTGAAATGAGACAGACACGACTACCAAAACTGGGACTTATGCTGCTGAAGGCATGTGGGTCTTATCAATAGTCTATTGCATTTTTGAAAAGGTGTCTCTTTTTTTTGCTGTTACTAAAAACGCAAGACACTGTAGTCTGTTTGCTGTACTGTAAGTGTCCCTAATATTTATTGGACGCTTGGTACTTGTGTTCAGTAATACATTACACTGCTGTGTTTTTTCCTGGTTTTTTTTCCATATCTGATTACACCACCGAGTCTACGTGCCAGAGTACATCGCTCGTTGCCTTGAATCCTGATAAGACAGAGGTGCCACAGAGGTGGGTCCTCACAGTCCGATGACTACAACAACACTGCAGCTAGGTTAAACATCTGGTGTAAAGCTTGGGGGATCCTACAGTAGCTGTTAAACTCTGACCGTGTGAGAAATCTTGGTGTTTGTCCTTGATTGTGATTTGACACTTAAACATCAGGTGTCATCTGTGATCAAATTCTTATTCTTTAACCTGAGGAACCAAGCCAGGATTAAGCTCTTGATTCCCGTGGAGGATTTTACTACACTTGTCCATGTCTTTGTGTCTTCACACATGGACTACTGAAATATACTTTACTTGGGGCTTCCAGAAATAGCGCTCCACTGCCTGATGCTGGTACAGAATGCTGTGGGCAGTTTGTTAACTAACCAGACCCATTGTTGTCACATGACACATGTTCTCCGTTCCCTGCACTGTCTGACTGTAAGATGGCAAATCTGTTTTAAGATTGTCTTGTTGACATTGAAAGTCCTACATAATCAGAGCCAACTATCTGAAAAAGCTCCTTGTTCTAGAGCCAGCTTGATGGCGGTCAGTGCTACTTCACTGAGTCCCGTGGATACAGAGGCATACTCTCCGTCCTACAACAATTATAGAGCTGGCCTAGCCCGTAAGGGTGGCAACAGCAATTGACCGGGGGGTGCGGCCCCCCTCCGCCCCCCATCTGGTCTGGTGGTCGCGAGCGCGATCGGGGAGTCAGTTGGGGCGGTTGGGTTTCAAATTAGAGCCAAGGAACAAACAACTGTCACTTGTTCCTTGGCGTTGGAGCAGTTTAGACCTCTCTTCCTCCTCCTCCTCAGTGTTGGATGTTTTACTTATATTTTCCTCTCCTGAATCTTAAAGGTGGGGTCACTTCCTGGGCACTCCCCCCCTCTGTGTTGCCGCTTTGTTTTAGTTAGCGGCGAGGGGGGAGGCAAGATTCAGGTGGAGAGGGATTGTGGGGAGGAGGGGAGATTGGTCTGGCCTGGCCGGGCCGTCCCTGTCCTCCATCTGCGGCCTGACCGAGTGCAGCATGGAGCGATCTGTGTGGGGCAGGAGCAGGTGAGGTGCCGGGACTCGGTGGAGGGGAGTGGTTTCTGTGCGGTGTCTCTGCCCGCCCAGACAAGGGTTCTCTGTTTGAGTGGAGAATGTCGGGGGAATTGGCGGACAAGGGAGGCGAGCGCTTGGGTCTTCCGTGTGGCGCCGCCTCCCGCCGCTGTTTGAGTTAGCGGCGGCGGGCGAGTGGGACACGGTGAGGAGAGGGACTCCTTTGGGTTTTCCCCCAGGGGGGAGGGACGCAGCACCCGGTGGTCGGGTCGGTCATGGAGGCGGGAACGCGGGTCTCTCATGTAGCGCTACCTCCTACAGCCGTTCAGAGGAATCGACAGGCCACGGGGGCAGGCGCGCTTGGGTCTGCAGTGTGGCAAAAGTGACAGGGGGAGGTCAGGTGTCTGGCTGGCAGTGGAGGCGGGCGCACAGTTTCCCACGTGGCGCCGCCCCTACGGGTCACGGCTGCCCCAGGGAAATAAATGTCAGGCGTCTGGCCGGCAGTGTAGACGGGCGCACGGTTTCCCGTGTGGCGCTGCTCCTACGGTAGGGGGGGGCGCGCCAGGGGGAGAGTGTCAGTGGCAGGGGAGTTGGGCGAGCACGGGAATCCCGCTTGGCGCCGCCCCATGTGGCTCGCGCCTCTCTTCTGGGGTATATGTGGTTCCTGGGAGGGGGTATTAGCAGAGCTTTAGTCTGCCCTGCAGTTGCGGGTGACAGGAGGAGAAAGTTTGTGGGAAGAGCACAGGAGGCAGGTGCGTGGGGTTCATGCGTAGCTCCGCCTCCTCGGGAGTATGGGCCAATTGCCTCATTAAAAAAACAAAAAAAAAAAAACAGCAATAGGTGCTGGTTTTTGAGTGTTACATTTATTGCGTGGTTTAACAAACTTAACAAAAAAAAAATAGGTGGGTGTGTGTATACAGCTATATACCTCAAATAAAAAGATCACTTGTGAGCACATTGACATATCTTAGGCAGGTCTGCAACCCTGCCTTTCACCATTATCACCCAGCTTACAGTGTCCCACAGCAGCAAGGGGTTCTGGGAAATGACACACACATACATACATATATATATATATATGTATATGTGGGCATGTGTATGAGTATATGTTATTTACATTTGGTGGTTCAAGTTACACCATGTAGTACAGTGTAGTACAGTGTATACCTATCGTGCTGGAAGGAGTGCATTTGGGGGATCAGGTATGTAAGGGGCCACACAAGTTGGGCATTCTTCACAATTTCACCAGGTGCTCCATGGTTTACGGGGGCGAGGCAGATATTCTGCAGGTAGCCATACCTTATTGGGGCAGCGCATGTAGTTGCTGCTTAAACATTGCGCTTGTTGGTTTTAATTCAGTGCGATATGTTTGGAGCCATGGGGCAGGGGTTTTTAATGGTGCAATGGGGCCTGTTTTGCGCCATATGGCAGGGGAGTTTGGTACAATGTGGCAAGTTTTTGCTCCATTTGGCATGGGATATTTGTACAGTTTGGCAGGTGGTGCAACATGTGGCGTAGGATGTGTACAGTGCGCCAGGCCATGCATCTAGCGGCATGGGAAATCTGAACAATTGGGTCGTGCCCCGCAGGCGCCACGGGGGGCCCCGCATGGCCGAGGGCTGCCTCATTGGGGGCACCAAGGGGTTCATGGGCCATGGGGGTTATCTTTACCTTAAGCTGGTTGAGCGGTGTAGGTTTCTTTTGAGTGTCGCAAGAATTGTGTAGGACAATGCAATGTTTGAGCCTAACGCAGAATATTACTGGGATTAGATTTATAATTATATTTAGTTGGGATAGTTATAGGTGATTTAAGAATGGTATATGACATTAACTAATGCAGCTATTACTGCATTGGGATTCAGATATGTACACAAAACATGCACACCATGTGGCCACCCCTCACACGCCACATGGCCTACAGTGAGCCGGATACTATGTCCCCACAGGCGATAATTTGGTGTTAGCATTTGCTGCATGATACGATTGCTGATCAGCAGATGTATGGAGGTTTTGTTCCGGTTAAGTATACCTAGTTTTGCAGAGGTTTTGGATGGCAGGGTACCATTGTGCATCACGAATGTTAGAGGGGAGTCAAACCAGATGCCCAAGTATTGGAAACATGTTTCAGGAGTAACAGTGTGTCAAGGAGTGACCGGTGTCTGCTCAGGCAGTGGAAGCTTTGGAATTCAGATTTGGTCCCAAATAGCATTTGTTACCGACTTGTTAGTGTTTGAAAAACAGCTTGTTGTGGGAAATCCAAATTTTCAAGTCTCAAAGTCACATGGAAATAGGTGATCGAGATCAGAGAGGCTATGGCTGTGTGCGCATAAGATGGGACCAGCTGCATTCAAGGGTATTGAAGCTCTCTTATAAGCTTTAGGAATATCATTGATGATCAGTTAGAAGAGTAGGGGCCTCAGAAAGGTCTTGCGGGACACCACAGGTCATATCCAAGGGGTCGGACATAGAGCCTGTGATGGATACATGCTGGGATATACCTAATAGGTAGAAAGGAAACCAGCTTTTAAGCATGCTTCTCTATCGCAGAACTATGGAGTTGATTGGGCAAGATGACATGATCAACATGTTCAAAAGCCTTGTGAAATCTAGGGACATAGCACTACTGAGTTGTCATCTTTCCACACCACACTTGAGTTCTTTACAAATTTGTAGCAGGGGTTACCAAGGAGGGTTTGGGGTTGAAGCCAGATTGTAACGGCTAAAAAAAAAAAAAAAAAATATATATATATATTTGGCTTGGTATGGTTTTCGCTTAATTTGGGAGCGAAACAATTTCCATGACTTCGGATAGTTTTGGGAGAAGAGATTTTGGCCTGTCATTTGAGGCAGTGGTTTTGTCCCCACTTTTGAAGCTTGGGATAACTCTGAAACTTCCAGGTCTCTGGTTATGGCCTGCAGACAGAGTAGAGGTGATTATGGAAGCTATTGGTTTAGCAATAGTAAATAAAAATTAAAAAAAATAAAAAAAAGAAAAAACACATTTTTAGCCTTGGGCCCAAGTATATTGGTTAAAGTTTTGTCAAGGTTTTAGTAAACAAGCAGAGTTTAGAGACAATTTTCAAGTCTCAAGGTTAGAGCTCAGTATGTGGTCACGGTCAGAGAAGCTATGTGCGTTCATAAGATTGTTTGGTGGCATTCAAGTTTGTTGAAGAGTATCGATCATGGAGTAGGAATGGGGGTCCAGAGTTGGGCATTGCAGTTCACAGGTGTTGGCCAAGGGGTTTGAGCCAGAGCTTGATGGATCCATGGGGGGTCCAACGGGATAGGAATGAAAGCAGGCTTCCTTATTCCAGCGCACTGGAGCTGGTTAAGCAGGATAACAGATCAACATGATTGACAGTATCAAAATCTAGGAACATTGCACAGGAGTTGGTGCAAGCCACACTGGTTTCAAGGTAAATTTTTAGCTTGGGATTTACCGGGGAGTGTCTGGGGAAAGCCAGATTGAATGGGGGCTAGAAAAATCTGTTTTGGAAAAGTGTTTGCTCACTTGAGCCAGAGTGGAATGGGTCAGGAGAATCTGTGTTGGTACAGCGATCGTTCATTTTGGGACATGGGTCCCCCACACAAAAAACAGGTGCTGGGCATGGGTCCCCCACAAAAACAGGTGTGGGACATGAGTCCCTGGGAAAAAAAAAACTTGTGTTCAGTAATACATTACACTGCTGTGTTTTATCCTGTTTTTTTTTTCCATATCTGATTACACCACCGAGTCTACGTGCCAGAGGACACCGCTTGTTGCCTTGAATCCTGATAAGACAGAGGTGCCACAGAGGTGGGTCCTCACAGTCCGATGACTACAACAACACTGCAGCTAGGTTAAACATCTGGTGTAAAGCTTGGGGGATCCTACAGTAGCTGTTAAACTCTGACCATGTGAGAAATCTTGGTGTTTGTCCTTGATTGTGATTTGACACTTAAACATCAGGTGTCATCTGTGATCAAATTCTTATTCTTTAACCTGAGGAACCAAGCCAGGATTAAGCTCTTGATTCCCGTGGAGGATTTTACTACACTTGTCCATGTCTTTGTGTCTTCACACATGGACTACTGAAATATACTTTACTTGGGGCTTCCAGAAATAGCGCTTCACTGCCTGATGCTGGTACAGAATGCTGTGGGCAGTTTGTTAACTAACCAGACCCATTGTTGTCACATGACACATGTTCTCCTTTCCCTGCACTGGCTGCCTGTAAGATGGCAAATCTGTTTTAACATTGTCTTGTTGACATTCAAAGTCCTACATAATCAGAGTCCCAACTACCTGAAAGAGCTCCTGGTTCTAGAGCCAGCTTGATGGCGGTCAGTGCTACTTTACTGAGTCCTGTGGATACAGAGGCCCTACTCTCCGTCCTACAACAATTAAACTCATTGCTAGGGGAGAGCACAGGGCCTCTGTAACTCTCTTACCTTCTCCTTCACCATCTCCTCCTGCAGGGTCCCTCATCATAACGCTGCAACATCAAATGGTGTAGCGTTGTCAAGACAATGGGACATCACATGACATCATAGTGCCATGCGCCGTCAAGTTGCTAAGACAACAGGATGCCCTGTTACACTATGTTGTCATGCCAATGTGACACCGCATTGCGTCATAACGTCACTTGATGGTGGTGGTGTGGGGGGCTGGGGGGATTAAACCCTTCATTATCTTAGTGCAGCAGTGCATAAACTAGGGGGCGCGCACCCCAGTGGGGCAGGAGATTTGTCTGGGGGGCACGGGCAGTTGCAGAGATCCCGCGCCTCCTCCCCAAGGCATTTAAATGAAATGGGATCGTGTGAGGCCTCTGCAACAGCAACAGTAACACTTACCAGGATTCAGACGCGTCTCCATGGCAACGCAGCATCAAATGATGCCGCAAGGTTATGTGATGTGACATCACGCGACTCAGGAGCGTCATTTAATGCAGCTGGCAGGTAGGAGAGGGGGCGCGAGACCGGGGCGGCCAGGCAGGGGGGCACAGCTTCAAAAGTTTGCGCTCCCCTGCCTTAGTGTTAGTAGTAATCAAGCTTTGTTTTTAGTTTATTTTTATTTTTAGCATGCAGTATTGAAGTAGGGGATCTCCAGAGCTGAACATTAATTTCAGGTCTGGGGACCCCTTGCTTCCAGAGATTCCAGTATTTGGGGCTATTTAAATATCCCGGTAACATGGGCCGGGGCACGGGAGATTTAAACTTGCAGGAGATACCGGCACCCCATACAGAGGAGGCCTGTACCTCAGGATTCTGGTGGTCCCTGTACTTTAAATTAGTGTCGTTCAGCTCCGGAGACCCCATGCTTCAATCCTATATACTAAAAACAATAATACAAAGTGTGAGTACTGCTGTAAGAGCTGTACGTGGAGACACAGAGAGAGGCTGCTTATCTCTGATCTCTCTGCACAGTTATTACAGACTGCTGCCAGCCTGGTAGGATTAATGCTGCAAGAGTCCCATTCAGAAGTAGGGACCTCCGCTGAGTTCATTCTTCTGGGAAACTCATGATTACTATACTCGTGCTTGGCCGCGATCAGGGTCACACCTAGGCCGCCTTCCACCTGCTCCAAGTGCCGCACAGAGAAATTGAATTGCCCCATATCTGTATTCAGTTTCCAGAGTAAAAACATATTAAATCAGTCAATGTAATATGCAAAGCTTTATACCAATTATTGTACATATATTTTTTTATAATACAGTAAACTATCATCTGTCCAGAAGAATAATATCAAACAAATCTGACATGTCCCGTCTGATTTATACTATGCACTGTGCTCTGATGTATGGCTAATTAATTGTCACATGCCATTGCCAGACTTTTATTAGGTTTACCCAGACAAACATTCCCATCTGAATGCCTAAGCATTTGATTTGTTCCATGCTTGACTTGTTTTGCATTTTGCACTCTGTGTTGCTTTGAAAATTTTAATTAAAATGCATTCTTAACTTTTATATTCACTTTTATGCACCTGCCTGCACCTTGTCTCTTATGCAATTGATTAGCAATACGTACTGCATTTCCTTTTGAAACAAATTTGCCTGCGTTATGTGGATCATCTATTGATTGCAGCTTTATTGGATATATCATCCTATTTATACATACTGCACCATTGAAAATGATCACCTTGGCTTATGCATTACTAAAGTGAATCAACTAGAGGGGACCATTAATATATAATGCAATCATTAAGTCAGTTGGGAAATTCAGTACAGTTATTTTGATAACAGCCAGGCACATTTTAATTATATGTAACAGAACCCAAAAGGGTTCTTTAAACTATAACATTTGAATATGTTCACCAGAACATCTTCAAATCTAGGACTGAACTCTTAGGGCTTGTCCATGCTGAGAACAAGCACGCATATGAGCGCACGGCACTAAGCTGCTTTGGTGAGCCAAATCAATTTGATTTGACCACTCGCTGGTGCGTCACGTGAGCGTTTTGCCCAATGAGGGCGAAACAGCTCTGTGACATCATAGCAGCGCCCCCTGACACACCACCCCGAGCGCAGAACTAGCTGGCCAGAAATCGCCCAGCGCCTGACGTCATGGCGCTCAAGCGCCCTCCCACCCTGGACGAGATCTTACAGTTTCAGCAGTCATTCGGGGTTATAGAAAAGTGGCTTAATGGCATATTAATTAGGAGCAATAGTAAGGATGGGAATATACTAGGCCTTAACATCTGACACCCATGGTCAATGGTGTTGCGTGTACACCCTAAACCTGGGTCCTGAAAACATTTGCTTTCCAGTTTGTTTTGAGTTACATGACAGTAATTACGTATCCAATCTGAGATTAAATCAAAATTGAATTTCATTTTTTTTATTGGATCTGTTCTTGTGAGTCCATACTGGTAGGTGCTTATCCCATAAAAGACAAATAAACAATGCAATACCGTTTTCACACGTAATCAGGGGACAGCACTCAGACAAGTCAGGTAAACCAGTTTGTATTGTGAACAAAAAAATCACACAGGTAACCAATGATACGGTTTGGGGACCTTTTTCAAGGTGGCACCAGATTAGATATACAGCCACTCAGTCTTTAATTTTATCTGTGTTCTATATCAATATATTATTATAATTAATTTAATAATATGACATGTCCTTTTCTACTGGATGTCACATATACAAAGACTATACGCTGCTAGTAATATACCAGGCTGGACCCATTGACGGATTTCAAAATCCGCTGCCCCAAGGCACTTATCTGTTACAGCCGCCTCCTTACCTGCCTCCCTCCTTCTCATTCTGAACCACTACATCAAATGATCCCCGAACGTCACCAACGTGATGTCGCACAGCGTAACATTGCCATGGTAACGTGACACCGTGACGTCACTTTGGTAATATCCGTGGTGTCATTTGATGCTGCAGTTCTGAATGAGAAGGAGGGAGGCAGGTAAGGAGGCAGCCTTATCAGCTAAATGACCTCCCATCAGGCCTGATAAACCAGAGAGCAAGGAAAAAGTATATGGGGGTGGAAATTTTTGCAGCCCCAAAGTTTTACCGCCGAAGGCCCCGGCTTAACGGCCTGATGGGAAATCCACCACTTGCTGGACCATTTCCAGTTATTCCACCAGTGTTGAGTAAAGCTGTTGTTATATCGACACCAACATCTACTCTCTGCTAGAATTTCATGCAATCATTTTTTTTAAACAATGTTATATTACAGCAGTGTTAGTTAAAGTGTCTGACACAGATGGCACATCTGCTCTATGCTAGCCACCTATACTAGCCAATAAGTGCCCGTAGGTGTAACACCATTACATTATACCAGTGTTAGGTAAAGTGTTTGAAAACAGATAGTACCATCTACTCGCTGGTAGTATTATACCAGACAATAATGTATTTCCAGTTTTAATAGTTGCGTTACACCAGTGTTGGGTATAGTCAAGTTTGTCAATTGGCATACAGAAACTAGCATGATAACAACACCATCTTCTCTCTGATATACTAGCTAATTATGTCCTGTTTTGAATACTGCCACATTACACTGGTTGGATAAATGGTTTAGCATACAGATAGCACCATCTACTCTCTGCCAGTATTACAGGCAATCATTTCAATTTTTTAACAGTTACATTATACTGGTTTTACATAAAGTATTTGGCATAATGATAGCACTATCTGCTCTCTACTAGTAAGCTAGCCAATAATTTCCAGAAGGCTTAACACCATTACATTACACCAGTGTTAGGTAAAGTGTGTGGCACACAGATGGCACCATCTACTCTCTGCTAGTAACAAAACACTAGTGAAAATGCCCATCCTTGGGCCATACGATATCAAACTACAGAGAAATATGATACAAAACGAGAAGTGATTTTTTAAAAAAAAGAAGAAAATCATTAAGCAATCCAAATTCACATTACATCAAGAAGTTGAGCCAAGAGTGCTTTAATAGTTTCCAAAAACATTTTTTATAGCATGGAATAAAAAATAAATAAATCCGGTAAAACTTCATGAGACTTCATCTTATTTCTCTGTTCATCTCAGAGTTCTTGAAGAGTTCAGGTGTAATCACAGCCTTCTGTTGCAACAGGAAGCACCATCTGCTGAAGCATTCTGTGAGCAATGTAATGTCTCTCTAGAGATAGTTTAGCATTCAATTCACAAATAAGAATGGCAGGGACGTGTAAACAAAGGAGACAAGTTAAGCAGTAAAAGATGGGCTGTGTTTTAAATATTCAATATGTTTCTTTAGAGATGCAGATCCTGTAATGCTCCTGTAATACTTTTAGAGTCTGACAGGGATTTCTTATGTATCAATTGCTTTTTTATTCCTATTTGTCAAATGAGAACTCTGCAAATTCTATTTATATCTGTCCTATATATGCTTAGTTCACATAACATAGGGGTGTAAACTTTTTCAACCACATTTCTTACTTTATAAGGATTGTCAGGTATTCTATGTTTGTGGCAATGTAAACAATACCTTGACATCATTTCTTGATGTAGCACATTAGACATTGCATATTGTAACTCACCTTTGCTTGGAGCAAAACAAAGAAGTCAGTTATATGTTGGGGTATATAGATGGTGTTCATCCTGGACAGGTATAGCAGGCTACATACAGAGAAAGATGAAATGTTGGTTTGGAGACTTTTCTGGCTTTGAAGTGCAAAAACTATGGAGATCTTTTAAATTGCATCCATAAAAGTTCTGGGCTTGAAAGAGGAACCTGTTCCAGTGATTTTGGCTTGTGTGTGCAGTCTTTGGTTTAGGTTTTGCAAAACAAATGTAGGCTCAAAAGATACTACTGCTGAAAAAAGTATTAGGGGGATATTCTAGTAGCTGCGAGATATGTCTATTCATTCAGTAAGAACTCTTTTCGATCATACTGTATATGCAGATTCTGGTATTCTGTAAGCCCTTCTCGCATGTCCAAACTGTGCGGAAAGGCTATTTTTTAAAAGTGTTTCAGTCCGACTTGGCAAATCCGAACAATATGGCAAAAAAATTGCTCACTCACAATTTTTGCCATCTCGCAGGAATTCTTGCAGCTTCGTTAACTGAAAAAGGCTAAAACGGTTCAAATTCCTCAGAGATGTTTTCTTGCCACCTCAAGGTAGACCAGATAGCCTCAACAGATGCGGAATTGCATCATTACAAGACACAGCCTATAGCAGCTCTGCTGCGCATGCACTTACTTAATTAATATGCCTAATTAACTATTCTATAGTCATTCCTGCCCTTTGACAATATTGGCCAACTCATGATGTACTTTACTGAAAACATATTTTCCACCCTCACCATCTCCCCCTCTCCATCTGTTCGCAACCTTGGAGTCACCTTTGATTCTTCCCTCCTCTTTGCCCAACACATCACCTCCATAACTGTCACCTGTCGCTACCACCTATAAAACATAAAAAATATGTCCACTCATTTCTCCCTCCTCAGCCAAACTTCTCATACAATCCCTCATCTTCACCCATCTCGACTACTGTAACTCCCTTCTCCTCGGTCTCCCTTCTACTCCTCCATACCCTATACAAATCCAAAATGCTGCAGCTCGTACACTCCTCAATCTCCCCCGCCCCAACTGCACCTCTCCTCTCCCAACTCCACTGGCTACCCATCCAACAATGTTCCCTCTTCAAATTCCTGACCCTGGCCTACAAATCTCTCCATGGTCTTGCTCTTCCTTACCTTTCAGCACTCATCAATCGCTACATTCCTTCCTGTCCTCTTCGCTCCCTGACTGCCACAACCCTCACTCCCCCCCAGCCCCCAGTGCTGCCTCTCAATTCCAATCATTTGCCTTACTTGCCCCTCTCCACTGGAACAAGCTCCCTCACCATCCAATCTGCCCCTTCCCTAACTATCTTCAGAAGGCAACTCCAACTCATCTCATTTTTATCACATTCCATGATCCTCCATTAACCTCCTTTCCAATCCCCTCCCTCACTCCACCCTCCCTCACTCCACCCTCCCCAATGCCCATGATTTTCCCTAACATCACCCCTTCCTAAAGCCTCTCCAAAACCTTCCACAGTCACCAACCTCATAGATCCAATTGACACCACTGTCCCCACTGTCAGACCCATCATCATGCCATTGACCAGATTAAATCTAGAGGCCTTACCCAAACCCTTATCCACAACCAAGCTAGCACTTATATGCTACCAACCCATAGCCTGGTCCATAATGTTCCCTCCCCTGCCCACCAACCAAACAATTTTACTAACTAATGTGCAGCACTCTGGATAAGGGCACTATATAAATGTTGTTATAAATAAATAAATAAAGAAATAAATAATGGCGAGTACTGGCATGAAGATGCCGGTGATGGTCCTGGTAAAACAAAAGTAAGACAAGCTAAGTTATGGATGTTAGAGATATTGCTCTCGACTCATTTTTGATACATTCTTCTACTGCCCTAAGCACAACTGATTGCATTTCATGCCTTATTCTTTAGTTCCTGCCAGGGTTCATGTTCCTTAAAAAAGAAAGTACGTTTTTCAGAAAATCCATATCTGAATCGTTTGTGCCCTGAAACACATTTGTTATCACCTGTAGCTTCTGGTTTTCCAGGGCCAACATCGCCCTGTTGTAATCATTTAGTACTTTTTTTTCTTTTTGTGTGGTGGTTCAGTGCTGATAACTGTTACACAAACTGAATCCTCCAACTCTAGTAATGCTGTTGTGTCAAAGGTGGCCTGCAAACACTGGGCAACCTCCACTAAAGTTTCAGCAAGCCCTTGAGAGGGAGCTGAGGGAGTTAATGATGAGGCTTTATAATTTTAGGTAGCTGATCATGTTGATGGGCGATAAAGATTACAATTAGCCACTGCAGGTGTCATCTGCTCCCTCAGGAAGAGCATACTAGAAAAAGGGGCCATGTTGATGGACGATCCTGCGTGCTGGATCTGGCAACGCCTGCAAGCCCAGGCCTTAATTTCTTTAATTAACGTCGGAAAGAATCCCTCAAATTTTTCCATTTGGACTTGGCAGAGTCACCTAACAATAAAAATAATTGTAACTGTAGACGAAGAGTAATTGTATATCCTTACTAATGTATTCCACTCAGTTTACATGCTGCTTTGCACTTTGGTTTTACATTATGTTATATGTCTGTTTTGTTACCTATCAAAAGTTTACAGTTTGCATTGTTGGTTGCACTTGTTAATAAAAAATTGTTCTTGTCACTATACTGTACGTCTACGTCTATGTTGAATCTTCTTAACAATCAGCTGATGTGGAGTATATAATAAATCTACTGTATCTCAAAATTAGACAATAATGTAATTGTACTAAAAGTATATAAAAGACGACAAAATAAATTGAAATATAAACCGTTTATTAAATTATAACATTATAAACATAATCAATAAAGTAAGTTTATTACAATACCCTGCATACATCGCCTGTATGATCCCATAGGAAACTGGATTCATTCACTTGGATTGTAAGCTCTCTGGGGCAGGGATTTCCTTTCCTATCCCACAGATATACCCGTATAGATATCAGAAAATTATCAAATAGCATACTGTACATTTCACAACAATATATTGATACACAGCAGTATTCGAAGAAAATAATTTGGGTTTGCGAATGAATAAATTACACAAAGCTTAAGGGAATTGGGGAAGGGGAAGGAGAGAAATATCCTTTGGATAGGGGCACTCCTAAAAATTCCCAAATTATAACTCGTTGTCTAACAATATGTGTCCCAGCTACAGTATCACTTTGTACAGTTAACCAGTATTCCTAAGGACTAACAATGATGAGACCAGTTAATGGTGGGTACGGTTTTGGAGGACACCAATATCTGGATGTATAGGATATTAGTGAGATCACATATAGACAAAATACAAATAAAATTATTTTAATACATCAAATAATTATTCCACTCAAACTATTTAAATGCGAGGGTGATGATTGGATGTAACACGGCTAATACAAACACTAATAACAGTACATGAAATCCTCGATCCAAATTTAACTGGCTAAATGCCGATCGGGGTAATGTCTAACACTCAAACCACTGCCAGAAAAGAGAGACCTTAATATACTTCTTGCTTTAACCTATAGCTGCCTAATGCTGATAGGTGCTGATAATTGATGAACCTATCTATGGCTAGGTAATACAGAAAGTATATCACAAAACTATTCCTGAGTAACAAACATCTACTGTATATGTCTCTTGAAATAGTAGACAATAGTTGCAAAAGAGTGTCCTTTAGAATGATGATGCATTCCTACTCTCTAAACTCAGATCAATAAAGTGGCAGAACTGGCAAAGGTGTGAAACAGCCAGTCTGTGCCTGTTGCAAATACTAAGCATAAGGCACGAATACAAGCTTAATGATATCAGAAAGAGGTCGTTTGTCTCTATTGATATACTGTGCCCACTATAAACAATATAAACAATGCTGGCCTCGTATTTGTATTTAAAGAGATTCTGCTAGATATTTATTTGCTTCCAACTTAGTTTAAGAATGACCAAAGATTATTCTGTCTTTTGAGGGGTATGAATCAGACTTCCTGTGTTTGTTATTGCGCACACAGAGGATTCTGATTGCCCCTAGCAAATGTTCTCCATACAGTTGTATGTTACATAGTGAGTCTTGTAGGATCATTTTTGACTCTAAAATGGTTTGCATACAATCTCAAGATAGTCAGTCTCCCAGAGCTATGCATCACCATGACAGTACATACAGTAGTATAGTACAGACAATAGAGTCTAATTGCCCCAGGTTAGATCCTCATACTGTATAAAGTTTACTTCCTCTATAGACAGTTGTGAATACATATGTCATTGGTAAATAGCATTGCGAGCAAACTTTGCAGTAATAGTCAGCATCGTGTGATAAGATGAGTGAGGGTATGAATAAAAAAACGCATGTACATAGATGGTACATAGCGTATGATTCTGATTCCCCCACTTATAGATATTAAAGCTTGCAAAAGTCACGAGTCTCCAATAGTGCTAAAAACAAGTAAACAGTGAGGCAGTGAGTGTAGTGAGTGCGGTGTGCCAGGTTTGGATCACGCATTCAAGCGCTGTGTGAATCACTCCTCATGCTCCTACCCTATAACAGTTATGCCTGACAGCTGTTTTGCCTAACAGAGGCTTCTTCTTTACTTTCTTTATTTATTTGACTTTATTCACTATACATAAATCACACAACTAGTTACTAAGGTACAACACCATGTCTATGTCAAATAGCTGAATCAGTTTATTAGGAGGGAGAAAGAGGTGAGGAGGGGGGAGATGGAGGTGAGGGGGGAGAAGATAGAGAGGAGAGGTGGGGGGAGAAGAGAAAGAGGTGAGGAGGGAGAGAGAAGTGATGAGGGGGAAGAGAGAGAGGAGAGTAGGGAGAGAGTGGTGGGGGAGGGGGGAGGTGGGGGTTGGAGAGAGGTGAAGAGGGGAAGAGAGAGATGAGGGTAGAAAAGTGGTGAGAAGTGGGGGGAAGGGGTGGAGTGGAGGGGGAGAAGAGGGGTATAGGTGGATGGAGGGGAGATGATGGCTACCATAATCTGGGGGGAGAAAGACAGGGAGGGGGGATGAAGAGAGACTAGGAGGGGGATGGAGCGAGAATTGGAGTGGGTGAGGGAGAGAGAGACAGGGAGGGAAGGGGAGAGAGATGGGGAGTGGGTGGGAGAGAGATGGGAGGGGATAGAAAGAGATGGGAGAGTGAGGGAAAGAGACGGGAGGGGGAGGAAGAGATATGGGAGGGGATAGAGAGAGATGGGAGGGGGAGGGAGAGAGACAGGAGGAGAGAGATAGAGACAAGATGGGATGGAGAGATAGGGGAGAAATTGGTAGGGGGGTGGTAGAGATGGGGGGATAGATGTGTAGGGGAATGGGAGAGATGGGGAGGAGAGGTGTGTAGGGGAATGGGAGAGATGGGGAGGAGAGATGGGGGAGAAAAGTGGGGGGACAGTGATATTAACTACAACTAAATAAAATATATACATATAAATATATATATATATATAAATAAACTAAATATATGAGTATATTAGCTAGTATTAAAATATATAAAAAAAATATCCATTTACTGTTATAGATGTCTTTACATATAATTACACAGCACAATTATAGTACAACAACAGTAATTAACTAAACTCAATGTTAACATTAGCCTTTCTTCAGCACGAATAGTCGTATGTATGTATGCCTTTATTTATATAGCGCCATTAATGTGCATAGCGCTTCACAGCAGTAATATGTGTCAATCATATAAATAATAAATTATATAAATAACACAAAGGGTACCAGTGCTTCAGTCATAAAAGTAACATTTAGGAAAAGGAGTCCCTGCTCCTAAGAGCTTACAATCTAATTTTGTTGGTAAGAAGAACATACAGAGACAGTAGGAGGGCATTCTGGTAAGTGCGTCTGCAGGGGGCCAAGCTTTATAATCAAGTGTACACACCTTAATTAAGTTCATGTGATAACCATCACTGCCCGTCAAAAAGGAGCAACAGCATAGGCATACTAGAAGGTAACAGAAATAATGTGGCTCTACAGACCAAGATTATGGGCCTCATGCAGTAAGCGTCGATTATGTGAAATCGGCAATCTTACCGATTAGTCATGTTATTGGCGATTTTTCCTCTCCGTATGCAGTAAGTGCCGAATACATTCAAAATCAACCCGAAAACAAATCCGCCCACTCTCACGATGATTAGCCGATCACACACAGGTGTATCGGCGTGCGTGGCGGGGTGCTGTTAGGTTGCCCAATCACAAATCTTGTTGAATCAGGCGAAACAAGCATGTATTGGATAGCGCGCCATATTTAAAGGCAACGTGTACTGCTAATCATTCTCTGTGTTGTTGGGAGTGAGAGAGAGAGAGACGCACAGAGCTGGCTGATTGAAGATTTGCATATTGACTTAGAGACTTGTTGTGTATTGGGTGAGCTTTGTCCATTGTTGTTTTGTTTACATCTTTGTCTTGTTTTATATGTGAAAGTGTTTCGTGTGATTGGCTGTACATTTCTTGTCTGTTTTTTGTGAGTGCTGGAAGTATGCCTGCAAAGCGTGGGAAGAGTGATGCTGGTGGGAGTGGGAGTGCTACTCGTGCGAGTACGCGTCGGAGTGAACGTACTGTTCAGGGGAGTGATGGTGCTGGTGCACCGAGTGGTGTTGCTGGGAGTGTGAGTGCTGTTGCTGGGAGTGTGAGTGCTGTTGCTGGGAGTGGGAGTGCTGTTGCTGGGAGTGGGAGTGCTGTTGCTGGGAGTGGGAGTGCTGTTGCTGGGAGTGGGAGTGCTGGTGCTGGGAGTGGGAGTGCTGGTGCTAGGAGTGGGAGTGCTGGTGCTGGGAGTGGGAGTGCTGGTGCTAGGAGTGGGAGTGCTGGTGCTAGGAGTGGGAGTGCTGGTGCTGTGAGTGCTGCTGGTGGCGCAGTTGCTGATGGGGTGGATGGTGGTGGCGTGCTTGCTGGTGGGCAGCTTTTGAAGGCTCTTCCATTGGAAGAAGGAGAGTCCAGTCAGCACCAGCCAAGCTCTGACCCTAAACCTGCTCGGAAGAAACGTGTGGAGAAGCCACGTAATCCTCGCTTCAATGACCAGGAAAATACAGCTCTTGTCACTGGCATTCTGGAGCACTATGACAGTATATATGGACATTTAAGTGTACCTTTACATTTATTATACAAATACATGTGATCCTAGGTCATCTGAGTTTTGTTCATATGCAAATATGGGTTCAGAATATCTTTCTATGTTAATTAGTCTGGAAACACAGCTTTTTATCATGCCTTACAAGGACAACTAAACACAGGCGGTCAATTTGCCATAACTGCATACAATATGAATGCAACCTTGCTTACATGTATAGGTTTAGTAGTGAATGCTCATATGCTTCACATATTACACCCTAAACAGCATGTTTGCTATCTCTTGGAACAGCTAGCAGTGTAGGAAACTGGTGCTTCTATTATTATTAATTTACCTCATATATTTTATATGTTTTTCAAGGGCGGACAAGTTCATCAAGCAGAAAAGAAATGTGGGACACAATAGTCATTGGTGTCAATGCGTGTGGGAATCATGTGAGGGACAAGCGGAATTGTCACAAGAGATTTGATGATATTAGGTCAAAATTGAAAAAAAAAAATACAACAGCAACGCGTGCATGCTACTGGCACTGGAGGTGGGCCGACACCACAACGTCTCATATTAAGTCCATTGGAGGAGCTGCTTCGGGCAAAATTACTTCCCGTCGTCGTGGAAGGCTTACCTGGTGACCGGGATATTGGAATTTATCCCTCAAAATTTCCACCAGGTGAGAAATATTACTGTACTAGGCGTGTCGTTGCTTACAGTTATTTTGCATATTTACACTGCTTTTTATACTGTCTTCACAATATAAGCATACCTGCATCTATATATGTATATGTCTGATTCTGTATATATATATATCTCAAAATAGACATATATGTTGTAGTCCTACTAAAAGCAGTAACTAATATAGCACGTGCCATTGCGTGCTCATTTACATGTGAATTCCCAAAATGCATTGCTGCAGTGGAAGCAATTGATGGTGGGCGAAGATGGGGAACAACAGGGTAGTACACATGTGTAACACATGTTAATGAGAAATTATTACTAGCTACAGGTACAGAACATAAATATGTATAATATTATTGTGTATTTTATTTATTTTACTCCGACAAACATGACATTACTGCCTATTTTAAGCATGCATCAAATATATTGCATGCAACGGCCTACAAACATCACTTGCACTAACACATCTATAGTTGTTTATAAAAAGGTCCATTTTTGCTTTAAGTCATATACAGACAGCATAATGAGGCACACGTATCATATGTTATGTCATTGTTTTCATAACTTAAAAACTGCACACGACTATTTAGCTCATCTACCATTGTGTTAAAGCAGCTGCAATTAATATCTCATCACAGCATACACTTCAACAGAGGGGGTGGGGTTCAGCACACACACTAATTACAGCCTCATTTTAGGGTCAACTTAGTTCACACCATTTTCACCTGTTTCAAGTAATTGAAAGGTGTGGCTGATTAGGCTTTTTGGGGAAGGGAATACCGTTCTTACAACCTGACTAGCACAACTGAAGTTAATCACACTCATTTGAAAGCTTCACTTTAGCTACTAAATGCCCCAACAACTCATTACTTATCAAAGCGTACGTCACACATTAGTTCACTCATATCTATAGTTGAACTACTATCAACGACACATTATCACACACTGCATGTGTTGTCTTGTTGAGTGACAGCCACATTCAGGTGTGCCACATCTTCTATTAATGTACCACACATATCCTCTACCAAAAACAACACTTTTTGCAATATGACCACCTTCATGATAACCATTGTGAATGGTCATCTCATGATAGTTATGTACATTATGATACTGATATCACTACACAACATATGATTTTTATGTACACATTTAATCTATTTATCCTCACGCATTACTGCAGAACCATAGTATGTTGTATGTTAGGGAACTCAAAACTTCTAAGTACACAGGCATGTACATTGTTATTACAACTATTTATGTTCACTTTCACACACACATTTTGGGTAAAGGAACTGATGCTGTTAGGTACTCATAAATACAGAACATACAATAACTGTTTGTTCAATATTTACACATGTAAATGTAAAACTTATGTTATTGTTAAATATAGTTGCCCCTGGAGGACATGTGTCACCTGAGACGGAACAAGTGTCTTCACCTGGGTCAGCCAGCTCAACACACCTAGAAGGTGAGTGTATCAGTTGGTGGCCATATAATATGTGCTCTTCTATATGTTATGTTGTCATGTTCATTATTTGTTTTGCACATGTTCTTTAAATAGGATTACTTAGTGTATGTGAAAATGAAGTGTAAGGCAACATGTATTGTGTTAGTGATGTTAACTATCATGTAGGAGTTGTGAGTTTACAGCAAGTTTTCATTCACTCATATTTCATACTGAGTCCAAACATTATTCTTAAGTCAAGGTAGTTTTTAATGTGAGGTTATAATACGTATGGAAACATGTTAGTTGTTACTTATGACACAGTAGAATTACATAGTAACACAGCAGAGATTAACATGCCATTTAATAATGTGTACATTTATTTGTAGAACATGATGAAGAGGATTATGATGATGATGATGATGATGATGATGCCGCCGCCATAGACACACAAATACAAGCAAGTGACCATGAAGAGGTTCCAATTGAAACTGTTTTACCGCCAAATCGTCCAGCAAATACCACATACGATGCAATTGTAGCTTCTGAGGGAAAAATTGTGGAAGCAGAAAATCGTCGCCATTCTGACCTGATGACAGTGCTGGAAAGGATGATTGCACTGCAGGAAGAAACAGTTTCACAATTGGCACATCTCCACAGAGTCTTCATTGAAGTGCCTAAACAGTTGCAAAAAATCAACACCTCATTCGAAGCATTAGTTGTTCAGCAAACACAAGCTAATTACTTGAGAATGACTAATGTACCACAATTCAACTTGAACACCTCACAGGCAGGATCTGTTCATGCTGGTCAGTTTTCACCACATGCTTCTGATCTTCATTCACCAGGTCCGAATGTTACCGGTCAAGTAGCAGACATTGCTGTGCAGGTTCCTGACGACATCCTACCGCTGCCATCTGTACAAATTCAGCAGCTGACACCTACAAAGGAGGCCACAAAAACAAAACACAAGCAGTTACTACTGACCAGTTTTTGGTCAAAAACAACAAAAGACACACATGAAACAGACCAACCATCACTTGTGCAGTGCCTACCAACTTGCTCACATGTCAGTGGGCACAAGCCCTGTCGGTGAGTCACTGGCCACAAGCCCTGTCCGTGAACAGTCACTACCCAAAAGCCCTGTAGGTGAGTCACTGCCCAAAAGCCCTGTAGGGGAATCACTGCCCAAAAGCCCTGTAGGTGAATCACTGCCCAAAAGCCCTGTAGGTGAATCACTGCCCAAAAGCCCTGTAGGTGAGTCACTGGCCACAAGCCCTGCCCGTGAAGTGCCAGAGGCCACTCAAAGTGGCTCTGTTGTGGCTAAAGTTGTTGGCAAACGAAAAAGGAAAATTCAAGAGACAACAAGCAGGCCTGTTACTCGCTCTCAAAAGGAACAAAAAAAATTAATTTTATAATTCACAAAATATGTCTTTGGCCTTGTTTTGTTGACTTCAGATTATCTAATTAATATTGTATGTATGCTGAAGACTGTGTTGTTTCCAAACTTTCAAGTATGTTCTTGTACACGTGAAGTTTTGGAAATGTTAACACTCCTAATTAATGAATAGTGTTATAAATATTGATGTATTAATCGTCTGTTCAGTAATGGTCCACCAGGAGCCAGTTGCTAAGTTTAGAGAAGCTGCCATTGACTTTGCAGCAAAACATTGCATTTGGGTGTGTTAATTGATGTAATCATTGCATGTGCATATTATTCACATGCAATTATAAAAGCACCTATTTAACTGCAAACATCTTTCTTGCACGTGTACAGCATGATTTTGTGTTAAATATTACTTACCTTTGCTGGCCATTGTAATGTTGTCCTTTAATCATTTATGTGTTCTTGTTTCAAGAACATCTCTGAATTTATACTAATATATATGTAGTATGTATGCATATATGCACACACACACACACACACACAGACACACACTGTGTGTGTGTCTGTGTGTGTGTGTGTGTGTGTGTGTGTGTGTGTATGTATTGTGACAGAAACCAGGGGTTGGTAATAAACTCCATATACAGGGCTCCCAGGATACTGAACAGTTTCTGTCCTGTCTAAGCTGAACAGGGCAGCCTCGTGGTACAGGCACTCCATTCCACAGTTTGTCTGCTGCCTGTTTTCTGTCACCTGTCATGCTGATTAGAGTTCAGGTATATAAGACCTGTTTCCTGTTTCCTCTGGGCCCCGCCCAAGAGCCTGGAAGGCTGCTGAACTGCAGAGGGGTGAGAAAGCCTCTTTCCCAAATCGCTTCATTCATTCTGTTAGTTTGTCTAAAGACTGCAAAGGTACTTATTTTGTTGGTGGAAGTGGACAAGCCACTTCCAACTGTGAGTCAGGGACATCTAAGTTTAAGTTATCGCTCAGACGAGCAGCTTTTTGTTTGGCTTTGTTTTCTGTTTAAACTGTGGCAGTCTCAGTGCCTGGGACTGAATAAACCAGGCATAGCCTGTTTAAAGGAACAGTACGTGACGTCTCATCATTTAACCTACCCTAAAAGACCGTGTTCTAACAGTCCCGGACAGACGGCGGAGCCCCGGAGTAAGCCGTTTGTCACATATGGTGGAGAATGCGGGCAGAACACTGAAAGGTCTGGGGGTTAAAGAACTTTAAAAAAAAAAAAAAAAAAAAAAAAAAGTTTTTTTTTTCTCTCTCTCCAAACAAGATGGAAGACGTGGTGAGTGCGCTGGTACGCAATGTCGCTGTCCAGAAAGACGCGAATGAAGCCCAGCAACAGGCGAGTGAAACCCAGCGACAGCTGTTAATAGCCCAGCAAGAGACTAATGCAAACCAGCAAGAGACAAACCGCCTGCTGAGAGAGGAGCAAAAGCGGTTCGCTCAGGGCTTACAGCAGGAACTCGAGATCCTGAGGGGGACTATCAGTAACCTTCCACTGGCAGAGGCAGCCCCAGTTCCGAAAATGACCAGGGCAAGCCACTACCTTCAGAAGATGGGACCCTCGGATGATGTGGAAGCCTATCTTCTCACGTTAAAACGCACGGCACAGAGAGATGGATGGCCAGAAGCTGAGTGGGCTGGTCTAATCGCACCCTTCCTAAGCGGCGAACCCCAGAAGGCTTACTTTGATCTAGAGCCAGCCGAAGCTAACGTCTATGCAAAATTGAAGTTCGAGATCCTCGCCCGCCTCGGCGTAACCACGGCTGTTCGTGCCCAAAGGTTTCACGCATGGTCCTTCACGATGGATAAAGCCACCCGAAGCCAGATGTATGACCTCATCCACCTCGCCCGGAAGTGGCTACAACCCGAGATCAACTCAGCAAGCCACATCGTGGAACGGTTGGTCATGGACCAGTTCTTGAGGAAACTTCCCTCTGCCTTACGCCGTTGGGTCAGTCGGAGTGACCCCCACAATGCGGATGAGCTTGTGGCCCTTGTAGAAAGGTACAGTGCAGCAGAAGAGCACCCGCAACCCACAGTCGTGGAGCAACCCCACTATCCGAGGTTCCAGGACTCTTCCAGAGACGGTAAAAGGGTACCGGGGTTAAGGGGCGCTGAAGAGCGGCGACCACCTTCACGCCGCTCCAGCAACAGTGGTTCGCACACTAAGGGCAATAGCCAACATGGGGAGCCGGGAAAAGGCTCTAAGTGGGACACAGACTATGTACCTAAATGTGTAAATTGTCATGAGAGGGGCCACACAGCAAAAATCTGCCCACTAAATGATGAGCCCATGCAATGCAACAGCGTGGAACCTTATTCGCTGTTGTCCCAATGTATGGGCCCTAGCCCAGAGGACCCCTTGAATAACCATCTGTGGGCATTTGTAAAGGTTAATGGTAAGAGGGTTCGGGCACTTCTTGACTCTGGGAGTATGGTCACACTAGTGTCCGAATACCTATTGCCCATTAAGAAGAAACAGGTAAACAGTTCACAAAGAGTGGCAATTTGTTGTATACATGGGGATAATCATGAATATTCCACTGTTGATGTTTTTTTTGAAACAGAATTTGGTTCTTTAGATTTCAAGGTGGGTGTTGTACCCAAACTGGCACATGATGTGTTAATAGGGACCGACTTTCCCCATTTTCTAAAAATGTGGTCCCCAGCTCAGAATAGCGCCCAGAGTTCAATAGCAGACCATAACGAAGTGTTAGAAGAAACAAATCCTTTCCCTTTTTCAGAAATGGAGGTTGACGAGGGCCCAAATAAGAAGGGGGAAAAGGAGGAGTGCTGTGAAATTCCCTTCCCCATCACTACTTTGGTAGGGAATACCCCAAATCAAGATGTTGATCAGGCACTTACCACCCCAGTACAGGATAAGACCCTCGCTGACCTAGAGGTCAGTCCTGGGAGTTTTAAGAAGGCCCAGTGGGAGGACCCCACATTAGCGGTAGCAAGGGGAAATATACGGGACCAGAATAGTACTCATGGCCAACCAGATAGGTCACTTGCTTACCCCTACTTCGAGGTAGAGAACGACCTAGTATATCGGGTTGATAAAAGAAAATCAGTTACAACTAAACAATTGTTGGTACCACGGACATTCCGTAACGTAGTATTACACCTCGCACATAGTCATCCATTGGGGGGACACCTAGGGGTGGAAAAGACAAAAGAAAAGGTTCTCCGAAGCTTTTATTGGCCTGGGGTTCTGGCAGAAATTACAAACTATTGTTCCTCATGCCCAGAATGTCAGATCACCGCCCCGTTCAAAGCATACCGCAGCCCATTGGTACCCCTTCCCATAATAGAGGTACCATTTGACCGGATTGCTATGGATCTAGTAGGACCCCTAATAAAGTCTGCTAGGGGACATCAGCATATATTGGTAATATTAGATTATGCTACCCGATATCCGGAGGCAGTTCCCCTACGTAGCACCTCTGCTAAAAACATAGCAAAAGAGTTAGTACTTCTGTTTTCCCGGGTCGGAATTCCTAAAGAGATCTTATCTGACCAGGGAACACCATTTATGTCCCAAGTAACAAAAGAGCTATGTAAACTCCTAAAAATCAAGCATCTCAGAACCTCAGTCTATCATCCACAAACAGATGGTTTAGTGGAAAGGTTCAATAAAACCTTAAAGAGCATGTTACGCCGGGCGGTCGATAAGGATGGGAAAAACTGGGACTGTTTGTTACCATACCTGTTATTTGCCATTAGGGAAGTTCCCCAGTCATCCACAGGCTTCTCCCCGTTTGAACTATTGTATGGCCGACATCCAAGGGGCTTACTGGATATAGCCAAAGAAACTTGGGAACACGAGGTTACCCCTTACAGAAGTGTAATAGAGCATGTTGCCCAAATGCAGGACCGCATTGCTGCAGTCCTACCCATAGTGAGGGAACACATGGAGAAAGCTCAAGAAGCACAAAGGAATACGTATAATAAGGGTGCTAGGGTCAGAATTTTTTTTCCAGGTGATAGGGTACTAGTTCTGGTTCCCACCGTGGAGAGTAAATTCCTTGCTAAATGGCATGGGCCATATGAGGTCTTGGAAAGAGTGGGAGAAGTAAATTATAGGGTAAGGCAGCCAGGTAGGAGGAAACCTGAGCAAATTTACCATATAAACCTACTCAAGCCCTGGAAAGATAGAGAGGTCTTGTTAACCCTAGTACCCCCAGGTCCGTCAGAGAATCAAGAAACTGACCCAGAGGTTAGCATAGCTGAAACACTGTCCGTGCATCAGAAACGAGAGGTCCAGAGTTTAGTGAGAAGGAACAAAGAAATCTTCTCTACACAGCCAGGTAAAACTAACGTAATTAAACATGACATAGTCTCTGAACCGGGGGTCCGAGTTAACCTTAAACCGTACCGAATCCCAGAGGCCAAGAGAGAGGCTATAAGTTTAGAGGTTAAAAAAATGCTAAAACTAGGCGTAATTGAGGAATCCCAAAGTGGGTGGAACAGCCCTATAGTTTTAGTCCCAAAGCCAGACGGTACAACAAGGTTTTGTAATGACTACCGGAAACTAAACGCGGTGTCAAAATTTGATACTTATCCTATGCCCAGGGTGGATGAACTTGTAGAGAGACTGGGCAAAGCCCGATATCTCACAACCCTAGACCTAACAAAAGGGTACTGGCAGGTTCCCCTCACAGAAAGGGCAAAAGAAAAAACAGCCTTCTCAACCCCAGACGGCCTCTTTCAATATAAGGTGCTGCCTTTTGGCTTACATGGAGCTCCCGCCACATTCCAAAGAATGATGGATAAAATTTTAAAACCACATGTTCGGTACGCTGCCGCCTACCTGGATGATGTGGTAATCCATAGTGAAGATTGGCAGTCCCACCTTCCAAAGGTCCAAGCTGTGCTCGACGCAGTTCGGTCTGCTGGACTAACTGCTAACCCCGCTAAATGCACTATTGGTCTGGAGGAGGCCAAGTATCTGGGGTATTCTATTGGTAGAGGGTTACTCAAACCACAAACACTCAAAGTAGAGGCGATACAAAATTGGCCAAGGCCAGTCACAAAAAAACAAGTAAGGACCTTTTTGGGGTTAATTGGCTACTATAGGAGGTTTATTCCCAATTTTGCAACTAAGGCAACCCCACTAACCGACCTCACAAAAGCAAGAGGACCGCTAATGGTAAAGTGGTCCCCCGAAGCCGAACAGGCCTTTAGAAGCCTGAAAGAAGCTCTCTGTGCCCAACCAGTGTTGGTCACACCTGACTTCTCCAAAGAGTTCGTAGTCCAAACCGACGCATCTGAGGTAGGGCTGGGGGCGGTACTCTCCCAGGAGTCTCAAGGGGAGGAGCACCCCATCCTTTATTTAAGTAGGAAACTAAATCCCCAGGAGAAAAACTACTCCATAGTCGAGAAAGAGTGTCTCGCAATAAAGTGGGCTGTAGAGACACTCAAGTATTATTTGTTGGGGAGAAAGTTCCGATTGGTCACAGATCATGCACCCCTTACCTGGATGTGTCAAAATAGGGAGAAGAACGCTAGGGTGACCAGGTGGTTCCTAAGCCTACAGCCCTTTAAATTTTCTGTGGAACACAGGTCGGGGCACAAACATGGCAATGCCGACGGGTTGTCAAGGATGCACTCCCTAATATCCATGGTCGCTCACCCCTCGAGGTCTGAGCTGGGGGGGAGGATATGTGACTGAAACCAGGGGTTGGTAATAAACTCCATATACAGGGCTCCCAGGATACTGAACAGTTTCTGTCCTGTCTAAGCTGAACAGGGCAGCCTCGTGGTACAGGCACTCCATTCCACAGTTTGTCTGCTGCCTGTTTTCTGTCACCTGTCATGCTGATTAGAGTTCAGGTATATAAGACCTGTTTCCTGTTTCCTCTCGGCCCCGCCCAAGAGCCTGGAAGTTTATACTTTATACAAAAGTTTATACTTTTGTTGACCTTGAAAAGGAAACACAGCAATTTGTTAGCCATTGAGCAGTTTCATTTTGATGAGCAAAGAACAGATACCTGCACACATCTTTTGTGCTAATCTGCAATGGCTGATGAATTCGTGAAAAATATGAATCCGAATTTAGGGTATAAATACATGGTATCAGAAGCTATTTTGAGAACTTGCGGACACCAAGCGAGCACACGCCAAATCTATGATTTGATTTGAGCAAAATATCCTTATTACCAAGACCGTCGGCATGCGCGCAATTTTAATTCCTCAATAAGATTCACTTTATCAACTAATGACTTTTTTGAACGTGTGCAGGATAAGCTAGAAATAGGCTCTTGGGCGGGGCCCAGAGGAAACAGGAAACAGGTCTTATATACCTGAACTCTAATCAGCATGACAGGTGACAGAAAACAGGCAGCAGACAAACTGTGGAATGGAGTGCCTGTACCACGAGGCTGCCCTGTTCAGCTTAGACAGGACAGAAACTGTTCAGTATCCTGGGAGCCCTGTATATGGAGTTTATTACCAACCCCTGGTTTCTGTCACAGTATATATAGTACTATCTAAACTGGTATAGATGTATTTACAAAAAACATACACTTCATGCTTCCTTGTGAAAACACAGTATTTTAATAATACAGGCCTAATGTTTGAGAACTATACTAAGTGTGAGCCTCTAACATTATTGGGTGCAAACAAATGTTTATTACTTAATTCACTCATGTTTATCACCATTTAAATAGGTTTCATACAAGGCCTACTTACTGCCATCAATATGTTGTGTGTACTCCTGCAATATAAAAAATAAAAAATAATTTTTTTTTATATATATATATATATATATATATATACACACACACACACACACACACACACACACACACACACACACACACACACACACACACACACACACACACACACACACACACACACACACACACACACACACACACACACACACACTATACATATAGTACAATATACACTTTATATATATATATATTTATGAGAGAGATATATTTATATATATATATAGATACACACGTATTTAAACTCATGCAGACAGGGAGTTAACCAGACTTTCAAATACACACAGAAATGTATGTGGGAAAAAAACATTTCATTTTGCAGGTGTGTGTATTTACTGATATGGCTGTCTAAGCACTATTTTCACACAGTGCTCTTTGTTATTTTTCAAGAAAACTCAATGTTACTGAATTAAAAGTGTAGGAATGTTTTCAGAAACGAGATAAAAAAAGGATACATGTTTGTCCCACATGCGGCTATCACAAACCACAAATGTTCAAGCAATTAAAACTACACATCCAATTGGCGTTTGAAATAAGGAGTTACAGTTTATACTTTTGTTGACCTTGAAAAGGAAACACAGCAATTTGTTAGCCATTGAGCAGTTTCATTTTGATGAGCAAAGAACAGATACCTGCACACATCTTTTGTGCTAATCTGCAATGGCTGATGAATTCGTGAAAAATATGAATCCGAATTTAGGGTATAAATACATGGTATCAGAAGCTATTTTGAGAACTTGCGGACACCAAGCGAGCACACGCCAAATCTATGATTTGATTTGAGCAAAATATCCTTATTACCAAGACCGTCGGCATGCGCGCAATTTTAATTCCTCAATAAGATTCACTTTATCAACTAATGACTTTTTTGAACGTGTGCAGGATAAGCTAGAAGACAACTATGGTTTCTGGAAGATTGCCAAAGAAAAACATTTCACCGTGAAAGAGGGCACATATATTGTGGTTAAAGGCATATTTATTCCTAATGCCAATAGCAATGGATCCGCTACTACTGTTCCGTGTGAATCGATACCTGCTGCAATATCTGCACCCTCCATTCCTGAAACCCACATTGTACAACAACAAAACTACTATGATTACGTACCAAGCCTTTCAGCTGAAAATGCATTGGAATGGGTACCCGAAGAAATGAACCTACCTCCCGACCAATTGTTTGAAGAAAGCAGTGGCGATTCCTATGAGCGCTTCATGGAGGAGATGTGTGTCATACTGGATTCAGCGGATGGGTCAAGCGTGGATGAAAAAGCCTTGCATTTCTGGAGCGACCAGTTGCAGCCAGACGAAGAGTTAATTCTAGAAGAATGGTAAATATAACAACCGTTATGAGTTGACTCTGCGTTTAAATGTTTTTTTTTTGTAACCACCATTTTCCCTTTCAATGCGTGGATACAGCGTAACATTGCAGACTGCATAACATGTAGCGATCACAAAGAAATTGTTTCCGAATACAATATAGTAGAACCTGAAAGAGTAGTACACATTGCTGACGGAATAAATATACATACTTTCTTATCACTTTAAACATATTAGCAACATTTTACCATAACTCTAACACATACCTGTTTTGTTATCATGCTACATCTACAACATTTAAAAGCGGGTCCACCACGTATGACGTGGGACCCTTGTCATGGCCCAAGGCGTCCTTAAAAAGGATTACGGATGTAAGTCCCGCCCCCAAGCGACGTGCGCGCCTCAAAGCCTATTGGCTGTCATGTTTTGTTATAGTAACGGTAACTGCAGTGTGTCATGTGTGCGGCTCAGTGTTTGTAGGCGTCAACTGGGCGTTAGCCGAATGTTAATTGAGTGGGAGGAGTGTTAGCGTGCGTTTCACGCTGGTTTAACATGACGTCACACGTATTGCATTTGCGCATTGTGTTATCGGCCGTCCTTTCTGTCCAAACACGTCTGTTTAAAAAGAATACAGATGTACCCGTTTAGAACTAATGTAGTTTCGTATTCATTGTATTTGAAATAAAGATTTTATGTTTAATGGTATTTTCAAGATGTATTGAACGCACAACGTACGCTTTGTTTTGCGCATGCGCTAACAGTTAGTGCAGCCAAGCGTGAAGTGCGTGCGCACACTAAGATGTGCGCGCACATTTTTCAGTATACAGGCAACGTTCACATCATATACATAGTTATGCCTGCTACAAATTTAAATAAACATTACATACTGATGTACACTTGTACTTCTAACATATAAGTGAGTGACGTGTGTATGTACACAATCATATAGAGCTGTGTAACGCGTTGTCACGGATACATATATAGTAAGGTGCCATATTTGACCATCATGTGTTTGCTGTATTTCAGAGATGTCGGGGAAGATACAATCGGATCAATGTATGATTTCAGAAGAGTCTACCTTTATATGAGATGATTGTGAGGAGGAGCCACCGACTACTATACTACATATGGAACTAATTTTATATTGCTTGCAGCGCTTATTAACAAACAATTAAAAATGTGATACCCTTATGCCTATATTGCATAAGCACTTAATTAACATAATGATGTTGCAAAATAGTGCCTCATGAATTTTTATTGAGTGTTCTTTAATGACTACTATCATTTTATGGCATGGTGTGTTTTATATATAACAACCATTCCCACTCTGCTAACACATTTGTGTATTCTATTGTGTAATGGAACGTATGACTGTCGAAACTATGTAACAATAATAATAAGAATAATAATAATTATAATATGAGCATGTTCATGTATAGCGCTGCTAGTTGTACACAGCGCTTTACAGACACATTTTTCAGGCTGAGGTCCCTGGCCCGTGGAACTTACAATTTATTTTTTGCCGCCTGAGGCACAGGGAGATAAAGTGACTTGCCCAATTGTGTAATGGAACGTATGACTGTCGAAACTATGTAACAATAATAATAATTATAATATGAGCATGTTCATGTATAGCGCTGCTAGTTGTACGCAGCGCTTTACAGACACATTTTTCAGGCTGAGGTCCCTGGCCCGTGGAACTTACAATTTATTTTTTGCCGCCTGAGGCACAGGGAGATAAAGTGACTTGCCCAAGGTCACAAGGAGCCGACACCGGGAATTGAACCAGACTCCCCTGCTTCAAACTCTCAGTGCCAGTGTGTGTCTTTACTCACTGAGCCACTCCTTCTCCCAATGTAAAGGACACTTACAACCAACTAGCCATTTTTTGTTAAAAATCTCTTGTTACATGGGTATGTTGATAAAATGGTTTGGGACTGTAGCAAATAATGTTATTGGCCAGATGTTGTGGTCCCCTACAATGCATGATGTTCTGAATATGACATCAACATCATGTAATGAAGTACGTTTCTGTGTATATTTCATTAACCTAACTAACTATAGTTTACTGTGTTTATTAAACGTTCTAAAAATACATAGTATAGTCAATATGATGATATAAGCTACCATAATAAAGCTGGTGTTATCATTTGTCGGTGTTATACATGGATCCTACACAAATTGATACAGACACAAACAGTTGTCTTAAAAAGTGTGTCTATGCTAATGTGCACGTGATTGACGTTACAATTGTGAGAATACTTGATAATTATCATCATGATAATGATGAAGTGACGTGATTTATATTCCTAAAATATTACCAACATTGTCATATTGGTAAATTAGAAATGCTAAATGACAGTAACATTTGCGACAAAATTGTGTTTTCTGTTAACAGTTTTACACTTGGTACATGTAGGACACATCCACACACGTGTGACTTATACATACACATGTCACTAATTTAAATTAATGTTGACTATTAATTACTAGCATTAATAAACACCTACATTGCTAAATATAAGATGTAGTACGCATTGTTGTGATTACAGGCATTCATGCATGGAGTGTTATGATCAGTCAATTTCATCCGTGATGAATGAGCTCCCGTAAGTAAACAAATAAGTACAGTTATCCCCTTGTCTCCAAACACCTCTATATTACATTAATGGAATTTATAAGGAAACATACATAAAATGTGATGAAATGGGAGTAATCATTTTCTAATACAATGCACATGAAAGCTCAAGAGTAGCTAAATGCATATACATGATACAGAAAGTACATATATGTTACATTTGTGTTTAAACCAATATGTTGGGTTTTTACTTCAAATAATTATAGGAAGATTGATGTAGGCACATCTTATGAGAGATGTCAGCAAATATACATACCATGATCAGTCATACTGGAGATATACCTATAATGCAAAGGAACAATATATAAATTGCAAACATTGACATGCCATCTTCAGTACCGTAAACAACACAGCAAAGTGTGTATTTGGTGTTAAATGTGCAACACCATGTATATTTCATGACATTCAAAATGTAAATCAGCCTGGTGTACACATCATATGGATGTACATGTTACACTGCACCAATAACATTGTATGTAAGCATACTAGAAGCATGAATGAGTATGGGCATAATATGTGTATTGTCTTAGCATAAGGAACAACACAATGCTAAAATATTAGTGCTTTGTTACCCCAGTTGTATTCACATACACACAACTAAAGTAAAATTGAAGAGGGATTATATAACCTGTGCAACAATAACATACCGGTGCCACATCCCTTTGTGCACACAGCAGAGAGAAGAAAGGTGTGCAACCCATATTCATCTGTGTCCTACCAGAGGGGTATATAAAAAAACATTATTGTTAAGATAACATAATGTAACTATAAAAGTAGAACTTGGAACATATATGTTTTTACTTACAAGAAAAAAATGAATTGATGAGATTCTGGCGTGTCTGGCCACCACTGGCTGTTTGTTCATTTTCAGCAGCTACATGGGTGGGATGCTCGTCTACCAAAGGCTCAGCTAGGTCTGACTGTACATTGTGCCTCAGTGCAACATTGTGCAAAATGCAACAGGCAAGGATAATATCAGACACTTTTTGAGGCTTGTATAGAAGAGCCCCACCAGTTCTGTCCAGACACCTAAATCTGGTCTTGAGTAGGCCAAATGTCCTCTCTATAACAGATCTTGTAGATATATGGGCTGCATTGTACCTCTCCTCTGCTTCAGTTTGAGGGTTTAGCACCGGAGTCAAGAGCCACGGCCTAATTCCGTATCCTGAGTCACCTATAATGAATGGAGCACACATAAGCTGACATTAGTGATCAAATTGTACAATGCCAACATTCCTAAATAAAAATGTGTTTTGTGTTAGAACATGTAAATGTGTACTCACCCAGCAGCCAACCATGTTCAAAATGTCCCTCTTCGAACGCATGGAAGACTGAAGAGTTCCTCAGGATAGAGGAATCGTGACTGGAACCAGGGAATTTGGGTACCACATGCATTATCCTCATCGTCGCATCACATACCACCTGTACATTGAGTGAATGGTAGTGCTTACGATTGCGGTACACATGCTCACTCTGACTAGGTGCAATCAAAGCAACATGTGTGCAATCAATTGCACCCAGCACACATGGTATCCCTGCTATATTATAAAAGCCAGTCCTGACTTCCAGCCACTCTGTCGCCTCTGTAGGAAAATGAATATAATTCCTAGCGCGTCTATTGAGTGCATAGAGAAACTGGGTCAAGGCCCGCGAGAATGTAGATTGCGAGACCCCGCCCACTATGCCCCCAGTTGTCTGGTATGACGCGGAAGCAAGATAATGTAATGAGCACAGCATTTTAACAAGCCCAGGGACTGCACGACCTCTGGCTGTGAAAAAATCTAAATCTCCCCTTATCTCCTGATAAAGAGATAAGATTGCTGCTGAACTCAAACGATAGCGACTTACAATCTCCTCCTCACTCATCCCATCTAACAGGGTTCTCTCCCTGTACAGACGCGGACGAGGCACAACTTGTCTCCTCTGTCTTCTCCTCTGATCTCCTGTCCCTCTACCTGTCCCTCGGCCTGTCCCTCTCCCTGTCCCTGTCGTATCCGCGTGACTGTCCCTGTCACTGTCCCTCGGTGTGTCCCTCCCTTGCCCTATATGATTCTCTTGATCATCAAGCATGTCATAGAAAACAATGTTCCTCCGTCTCCTAAACAATCTCAACATTTTGAAATGAGTAGCTGTGAATGAGCAGGTAATGGGCGTCCTTTAAATAGGTATGTGATGATGTCAGGTGACATAGTAAAATGCAAGGTGTTACATTAACATAATAAAGTACTTCTGTGGCAAGCTGTGTGCAGTTGTTGTTATAAGTATTTGTTGTGTGTATTCTGCAGGGAATGATGATATTTGCCAATGATGTGACGTGAAGCTTTGTACAAACATTGCTTGCAAATAAATAGTTGCATGCGCAATGCATGTAAAACTTCTGAACGCAACAGTCAGTCATGTAATTAGACAAAAAGGCTGAGATTGACGTGGGAAAAGTTTTGTGTAACATGTGTAATTAGCCATGTTATTGTGACATGTTGACAACAATGAATAGTCGTGTGCATACAGTATGCATGCATTTCTGTAAGGAGGATAGTTGCTATAGAATGAGTTTACAAGGTGTCCCAATGATGAATTACTGTACATGTGTGTATAAGTTAGGTTGAAGTGCTTGTAATGCAACGGTTACAATGTAAACATGCAATGTGATTGATCGTCCAATAAGTGACGTCATGAAAATAGGGAGGACCAAACGTAGATGTAAACATGAGAATTTAGATGTACATGAACGTTTAAAGATGCGTGACACATTACAAGCATTGTGTAATGTAAAAGAACATGAATATACGGTGTATGTGTTAGATGTGTGACATGTGTAACATCATGTAAATAATTGTCGCTCAGTTCAGTAAAATGTGTGATGTGATGTGAGGTTCTCCTTTAAGAGTTGAGTATAGTATTTTCCCTTGCCACATCATCACATGATGAGTAATGTGACCCGCAAATGCTGAAAACATGTAAAAGTATAATGTTATGCAAATAATACACGTCAGCTGTGACACAATGCAGGGAATGCCCCCACACTGTAATGCAAATGACGTTTGTATTGTGAGCAATGAAACGTAAACAGTACTATACTGTTATACGTCCCCGCTCCATTGACTCCATTGATGTACAGAAGATTTTTTTTTTCTAAGTGCCGTTCCGGCAGCCTTAGCGATCGTTCTCCCCTCCAAACTGCCAACTTTAGTTGGCGGGAGAAATTGGCCATAACATCTCAATTTCGTAGTGCCGATGAGCCCCGATAAGCTGTTTTTTTTTGTTGAATCCAGCCGATTTAAAAAAGTGGCGATCAGTGGCGAAAACAGGCTTATCGGCAGCCGACTGGCCATAACAAAATAATCGGCTCCGAAACATGGCGAAATCAAGCACTTATCGGCGCTTACTGAATCTCAAACCCAATTTTGGCTATAAAATGGCGATAATTCCCTTATCAACGCTTACTGCATGAGGCCCTATATCTGATGCAGACCCAGAGTGTGTTCGTGAAGATTAGCTGGTTTGTAGTCCTCCTGCAACTTGATCAGATCAGATTAGATCCAGACTCACAGTCTGGGAGACAATGTGTGTTACTTCGAGGTTTCTGCCGGAGACACACAGATCCTGAATGAGGCTCGGGTGTAAAGACGAGCAGGACTTTTAAACTTGCTAGAATGCAACTACATCTCTGTGGTACCGTGGTACCCAGAGACTCTCAGCATGTGGGTAAGCCTTCTGAAGCGTGTCCAGCACCTAGGGTGCTAGGATTCCCCCAATAACCCCTGTTTCGTGACTGTAACCCTGCAGCTGTGTATTGTGTTGCTCTTGCCAAAATAAACTTGTTTTTTTAACTCCTTCATTCTGTCTGCCATTTGTGATCCCTTGTAAATTGTCCTGGTCTACTATGACAGTACTTATTTAGGATGATAGTCCCCAAACTTTAGCTTACTAGTTTACAAGACATGGAACAGGGTGCAAATCCTCCCGTGGTTATGTGTGGAAATAAACACAGAAAAAATAGTGCAATAAAGTTACAGATCAACGGTGAAGGGTCGCTCTCATAAAGCTGAAATTACTGTGACACTCTTGAGTGTATCAACAATATATTAGCTCAAGAGATACTGTTCTATAACTTTATTGCCCTATTTATATTTTTCTGTGTATAATACTACACATAACCCCGGGAGGATTTGCACGCTGTTCCATGTTTGCATAGCCCTTTAATTTGACCTTGAAAAGTCTTATAACTGGAGCAGCATTCCACTGGGGTTGTATATTTCAAATGTATATACTTATCATTTTTTTATTCGTGAAGTCCTGTGTGCTAATGTTTGTTTGCCATTTATAAGACAGTCTAAAACTCCTTTGCCGTGTTTATGGCAGTGAGATTCTTCCACCTTCTTCTTCACCTTCCTCTTGATGTGCGAGTAACGCTTCTTGCAGTTCTCGGTTCAGCGCTGTGTCGCTCCAGAAATGTGATCACAGATCTTTTTCCAGATTTGTGATTTCTCTGAAGTTTTGGTCCTCTTTGTGGAGAGGAGCACAAATCATCATTTTATATCACTATAGGTTTTCATAACAAAATGTTGGTCTAAGAAATATTCAATACGTATTGCAACACATACATTTGGGATATCATTGAGCAGCATCAAAAGACGATACAATGACAAGCTCAGCTATTTGTTGATGATGTTGCAGAATACAATACGGTTGTTAAGGTGTAACGCCTGTATGCCCGCAGACCAAGCTAGACCCCAGTACTGAGGTGGGAACGGTATGATACCACACACCCACAACAGTGGGAGCAAGCCCGGAGTGTGGTATAGCATTGCTGGGCCTGTTGGAAGAGTTGTTAGTGTATACTTGCAACGCTTGGGGAATGTCCGTGAGAATAGTCATGTCCGTTTGCCAATGTTCAGGGATCCAGATGGTAGAGTCGTCAGAGGGCAAGCCAAGTCCTAGGAAGCCAGAGGTCAGCGGAGTCGTATGCGGAGCAGGGTTCAGAGGGATACCAGAGAGCAGAGTAGTCCAGAGTAAGCAGGGGTCAAAGCCAGGGAAATCCAAAGTAACACAGGAGCAGGTTATCACAGGAGCACAGAGGGAGCACAGCATAGGTCAGGTACACACAGGGAAACAGGAACTATGCAGAGCGAGGAAGAGGTGGACAGACAGGGATTATAAAGGAAGGTGCACCAATGACAGAGAGGGGAGGAGTAGAGAGAGAAGTGGGAGAAGCTAGAGATAGGTCAGGGAGAGAAGAGGAGGAGACAGAAGGGGCAGTCAGGGGAATGGCCTGAACAGCTTGGGAGGTGGAGACAGGGGGAACCTGATAAGAAGAGTCTGTGCGCGCGCCCCCTGTAAGCTGGGGATGCGGGCGCACAGGTTGCAACACAGGCGCGGCCCGCACGGAGCAGGGGAAGACCGCAGGAGGGGGACAGAGACAAAAAGAGGGGAACGCGCGCAAGGCCTATGCCCGCGCAATGGCCAGCAAAGGCAGAGATGAGCATTCACGCGTGTCCCCCGTGGGCTGAGGGGGTGCACGCACCGGACGCGTCACCAGGCGCGCAGAACGCCGCGCCGCGAGCATCACGCGAGGAGGAGGCAATGGGATGGATGGCACCACAGGGGAAGGTAAAGGAGCTACCGCGGGGGAGAGGGAGCGGGGAGGATTAAAGCAGGGGCTAAGGGAGCACGTGAGTATGCGAGACCTGCAGGGAACATGCTGCGGCAAGGGAAGAGAGGTAGAAGATGAAGGAGAGGAGTGGGAAGGAGTAACAGGAGATGGGAGAGAGGGACAGGGAGAGGAGGGAATACCTGAGTCGTCACAGTATCCCCCCCTTCAGGATCAATCTCCGAGTGATCCAACCACGGCTTAAGGGGGAATTTCTGGTGAAACTGGGAAAGCAACCTTGGGGCGTGGACGTGATGTGCCGGTACCCAGGACCGTTCCTCAGGACCGTAGCCCTTCCAGTGTACCAAAAACTGAAGTCCTTTTTTGGAGACACGCAAGTCGATGAGAAACTGAATCTCGTACTCCTGTTGACCCACGGTGGACACTGGATTAGGTCTCCGAGAGGGATCCGGGAAATGAGGGCTGGACACAAATTCCTTAAGGAGGGAAACGTGAAAAACTGACAGAATTTTCATTGAGGGGGGAAGCTCAAGGCGATAGGCTACAGGATTAACCTTCTCTAGGATTTTGAATGGTCCCAAGAATATAGGAGACAGTTTGGGTGAAGGAGTTTTGAGCCTAATATTTTTGGACGACAGCCAGACCAGATCACCAGGTTTGAACGAAGGACCTTTTTGGCGGTGACGATCAGCCTTGGTCTTTTGCTTGGCCACCGCAGACCGTAAGGACTTGAGAATCTTTTTCCAGGATTCTTGCAAGTTGGTGGTATGAGAGTCGGCTGCAGGAACACCAGACGGAGAAGGTGAGAGAGGGAGGCTACTGGGTTGAAAGCCACAGTTGATAAAGAAAGGAGACTCCTGAGTAGATTCGTTCTTTAAGGAATTAATGGCAAATTCGGCCCATGGTAGAAGATCCACCCAGTTATCTTGTGAGTCAGAAATGAAGCATCTCAGATACTGTTCGAGAGTTTGGTTCATCCTTTCAGTTTGCCGTTGGTTTGTGGATGATATCCAGAGGAGAACAAGAGGGAGATACCCAATCTTTGAGAGAAAGCTCGCCAGAATTTTGAGATGAACTGAGACCCACGGTTTCAAACGATAGAAATGGGAACGCCATGCAGCCTGAAGATCTCTTTGGAGAAGACATCCGCCTAGGTGGCAGAGTTGGGAAGACCCTTGAGGGGAATAAAGTGAGCCTGCTTTGAAAATCTATCAACCACGACCAAAATAGTGTTCATCCCTTTGGACACAGGCAGTTCAACGATAAAGTCCATCGAAATGTGTTTCCAGTGTTGTTCAGGAATGGGAAGGGGTAGCAGAAGTCCAGAAGGCTTATGATGGAGGGTTTTACTCTGGGCACATACAGGACAGGCGGAAGTAAAATTGAGAATATCTTGATTCATCTTAGGCCACCAAAAAGTCCGTTTAATGAGATCAGCTGCCCTCTTGAAGCCTGGATGACCAACTGCTCTAGAGGAATGACCCCAAAGTAAGACTTTTTGGCGGAAACGTGGAGCCACATAGAGACGTCCTTCTGGTACCCTGAACCTGCTGGGAATATGTGCTTGTGCCTTGTGGATCTCGTCCAATACATCAAAGTTGTTAGCAGAGACTATGCACTTGGCTGGGAGATTAGGTTCTGAGATTTCTTTAACCTCGGTCTCAGAGGCAAACTGACGAGAAAGGGCATCCACTTTAACATTTTTGGTACCAGGAATGTAAGAGATGGTGTAGTTGAAGCGGGAAAAGAAGAGTGACCAGCGAGCCTGGCGGGAGCCCAAGCGACGAGCACCCTCAATATATAACAAATTTTTGTGGTCAGTGAGAATGGCGATTGGTTCCTTGGAACCCTCTAAAAGATGTCTCCATTCCTGGAGAGCCAACTTAATGGCCAAAAGTTCACGATTACCGACATCATAATTCTTTTCTGCTACTGAAAATTTCCGTGAAAAAAACCCACAAGGATGGAGTTTCTCTTGGGGAGAAGTCCTCTGGGACAGAACTGCGCCAGCTCCTACACCTGAGGCGTCAACCTCCAAAGTAAAGGGGAGGGATGTATCCAGATGACGAAGGATGGTGGCAGACACGAACGCCTTCTTGAGAGTCTCAAAGGCTGCGATGGCCTCTGGTGACCAGGATGAGACGTCGGCGCCGTTTTTGGTCAATGCGGTGATGGGAAGGGCAATGGAAGAATTTTTTTTGATAAACTTCCTGTAATAATTGGCAAAGCCAAGAAAACGTTGCACAGCCTTGATCGGATTAGGGAGTGGCCAATCGAGGACCGCCTTCAGCTTCTCTGGGTCCATGGAGAAACCTTGGCTGGAGATAATATAGCCTAGGAAGTCCGTGGAAGCCTAGTGAAACAAACACTTCTCCATCTTGGCATAAAGACGGTTAGAACGAAGCCTGGAGAGCACAAGTTTGGTATGTTGAATGTGTTCCTCCAGATTTTTAGAAAAAATCAGGATGTCGTCTAGATAGACAATGACAAAAGTTCCCAAAACGTCACAGAAGATGTCGTTCATAAATTCCTGAAACACGGCCGGGGCGTTACACAGCCCAAAGGGCATAACAAGGGCATAACAAGGTATTCATAGTGTCCAGAACGTGTGTTAAATGCAGTTTTCCACTCGTCTCCCTCTCTTATGCAAATGAGATTATAGGCACCCCTTAAGTTAAGTCAAGTTTTGAAAAAATACAGGCCCCTTGGAGACGATCGAACAGTTCAGAAATGAGCGGAAGCGGATACCTGTTTTTCACCGTGATCTTATTGAGTCCGCGGAAGTCTATGCATGGCCTTAGAGATCCATCCTTCTTCTTCACAAAAAAAAAGCCAGCACCAGCAGAAGAGGTGGAGTTGCGGATGAAACCTTTTTCCAGGTTTTCTTGAATATAAGTAGTCATGGCCTCGGTCTCCGGGATGGAGAGTGGGTAAGACTTAGACTTCGGCAGAACAGTCCTAGGAATGAGGTCGACCGGGCAATCGTACGGGCGATGAGGAGGGAGGACCTCTGCTTGTACCTTGTTGAACACATCCAGGTACTCATGGTACACGGCAGGCAAGGATGAACGATCGGCAGGTACAGAGTCCAGACCAGCAAGCACAAGCACGGGAGGATCCGCTGGCGTAGTATCTGCGAACGAGGGCCACTGGATGGGCAAGGTACCGGACCAATCAATGCGCAGATTGTGGTGTTGAAGACAAGGCAATCCTAATATAATCTGTACGGAAGGAGACTGGAAAACGTCAAAGACAATTACCTCCTTGTGACCATCAGCCAGGGTCAAGGAGAGAGGAATAGACTGCCAGATGATGAAAGCCGGCTTAGTGGTCGTCCGTCGATGGCCTCAAGGCCAACTGGGCTCTTCCTTCTGACCATGGGGATTTGATTCTCAACTGCAAACTGCTGGTCCAGGAAATTACTGCCCGATCCGGAATCTATGAACGCTTCGACCTTTACGACAAGGTTGGGACCCTCCAGCGTGGCTGGTAGCATCAGCTTCTTTGGGAGAGCTTTGGAAGGAGAGGGTTAGGAGAGAGAGTACCCAGTAGAAGCCCCTCTACCTTTACTGGATGTGCCCGTTTCCCGGCTTCAAGGGACAATTCTGGAGACGATGTTCCGAGGAAGCCGCCGCGCTCTCTCGGTTGCCTGGAGTTGTTGACTGCCGACCTGCATAGGTTCCAAGGCCTCCAGGGTCAGGAGAGGAATAGCGACTGACCTGTGAGAAACAACAGAGGGAGAAGAACGGGAACAGTGTCTCTCGTGTCGTCGCTCCTGCGTGCGCTGATCCATGCGTACGCTCAGGGTGATGAGTTCCTCCAGGGACGTAGGTCGGGGGTGAGTAGCCAGATCGTCTTTCAACGAATCAGAAAGTCCGTGCCAGTACGCAGCTGCGAGCGCCTCATCATTCCATTGGACTTTGGCGGCCAGCGTACGGAACACGATGGCGTATTTGGCAGCTGAATTTCGACCCTGAGAAACATGGAAGAGGGAGAAGGCAGCTGTCTCGTGCCGTGCAGGGGTATCAAACACAAGTTGAAATTCACGTCTGAATAAAGTATAATCTTGCGTTATTTCGCTTACACGCACATATGGGAGAGGCCCAGGCAAGGGCGTCTCCGGTGAGTAGGGCGTAAATATAAGCAATCGTAGCACGGCCAGTAGGAAACAGAGGGGGAGACATCTCAAACTGCACCTCACATTGGTTTAAGAACCTGCGGCAGTTGAGGGGGTTCCCATCATAGCGATTCGGAGAGGGAATCCGTGGGCCAGGGCTGGCGTAGGTATTGGCCATTGTAGGCGTTGAAGCCGTGGAACCCTCCTGACGGGTGAAGGTGGCTAATTGCTGGGAAACCGTGGACAGCTGATAGCTAACAAAGCGTAAGGCCTCTATGGTTTGTTGGACTCTGCATAATGTCACGCCTGTATGCCCGCAGACCAAGCTAGACCCCAGTACTGAGGTGGGAACGGTATGATACCACACACCCACAGCAGTGGGAGCAAGCTCGGAGTGTGGTATAGCATTGCTGGGCCTGTTGGAAGAGTTGTTAGTGTATACTTGCGACGCTTGGGGAATGTCCATGAGAATAGTCATCTCCGTTTGCCAATGTTCAGGGATCCAGAGGGTAGAGTCGTCAGAGGGCAAGCCAGGTCCTAGGAAGCCAGAGGTCAGCAGAGTCGTATGCGGAGCAGGGTTCAGAGGGATACCAGAGAGCAGAGAAGTCCAGGGTAAGCAGGGGTCAAAGCCAGGGAAATCCAAAGTAACACAGGAGCAGGTAATCACAGGAGCACAGAGGGAGCACAGCATAGGTCAGGTACACACAGGGAAACAGGAACTATGCAGAGCGAGGAAGAGGTGGACAGACAGGGATTATAAAGGAAGGTGCACCAATGACAGAGAGGGGAGGAGTAGAGAGAGAAGTGGGTATATTTTGATCTGGTTTAAAACTGATTGGCCGGCAAAGTAGAACAAAGAAAAACCAGTCAAACAAATATTCAAAAGAAGACCAACAAGTGCACTGTTGAAGTGCACTTAAAGCAGAAGGGTTAGCTCTAAAGAACCCTTGATGGGGGATACCGAGCAGAGCACCCTGCCTAACGCCCACTGGGAGGCAAACTCTGAAACCGTCCCAGTAGACTCGGCGTACGAGTACTCTGCCCGAATACGGGAGTGCTCCAGCGCCCGGAACATGGCCACAATGTTTGTTGGGACCCCCCCTCCAAAACCTGCTTCCTGGTTTTACAAATGGCTACCTTAGCCAATGCCAGGAGCAGGTTGACCAGGAGATCCCTAGGTTTATAGTTCCATGACACTGGGCACCCAAAAATAAAAAGATGAGGGGAGAAGTGTAGCCAGAACTGCAGGAGAAGGCTCTTCAAGAAGGAAAAGAGGGGCTGCAGTCTGGCGCAACTCAAATAAATGTGATATACAGACTCCCGCTCGCCACAAAAGGGACAGGCGGCGAGTCCGTGAAGTGTGCCAAGTACTCTCCTGTGCTCAGTGCACCGTGGAGGACCCTCCAACTCAAATCCCTGGCGGGACGGGGAACCAAACCTGAATAGAGTTCCTTCCACCGGGGTCTCTCGCCCTCGTTCGCAGGAAATACCTGCCTCCAGATAGTATCAGGGCGGTGACAAGGGCGAGGTAGTGCACTATATGGAGCACTAGAGAATGCAGGACTTTCCTCGGCATGCCGCGGAAACATGCCGGGGACATATCCCCCAACCTGCTGAGGTTGGGGAAGAGAGGAGCCCGAGGGGGTTCCCGTGGCTTTGGTTCCACGCAAAGATCCGGAGAGCTGAAGTTGATAGGTTGACAAGGCTCTCCGGTCTGCAATACCCCCTCAATGAAGGTGCGTGAGTCGGGGTGGATGGCATCTTTAATCTCCCGGATCAAACGGTGAGGGACGCGGGCAGTACGCAGACCCATACGGAGCATGAGCACCTCTGCCCTATCCCAGTCTCGCCGCTCAAAGTCCAGGAGATCCCCGACTCTGGTCACCTGCGCCAGGATTATCCGGCGGCAAATAGAGGGTGAATCCAACATCCGAGCCCCTGCTGTATAATCCGGCAGTGGGGGCTCGGATGTGAGGAAATCAACCCCCACCACCTGTTCCTTCCTGGTCGCGGAGACCAGTTTCCAGGCCTTAAGTAGGTCCCGGTAGTATGCCGGCAGCTCCGAGAGGTCTCTACCGAAACCGTCGGGCCTGATGATAAACAGTTGCCAGTCATACCTCATATTGCGCAGCTGGCAAAAGAAACTGGTTGCCAGCTGGCACCACTGCGGAGACGGATCTGCGAATAGGTATCTCTGCAGGTATTGGAGGTGGAAAGTGTGTAACTGGGAGCGGACACACACCACTCCCTGTCCACCCTCCTCCAAAGGGAGGCACGCAACTCCCGCAGAAACCCAATGCTTCCCCATCCAGAGAAAATCCATCAACCTCCTCTTGATCTTGTTAATAAATTCGGGGGTTGGACCCATGGCTATCAGCCAGTGCCATAGCTGACTGGCCACCAGCTGGTTGATCACCAGGGTTCTTCCCATGAGGGAAAGCATTCTCGACAGATACACCCAAGACCCCAGACGAGCAATGACTCGTTCCTCAAGATCACTGAATTTTTCTGGGGCTGGGTTCTCTGCAGCAGACAGGTAGACTCCCAGATATTTGAGAGTATCGCTCCCCCACGAGACATTACGAAACGTGGGGGGCAAAGAGTCCACCTGTAAGGGACCCACCAAAATGCCGGAGCACTTAGACCAGTTGATCCGAGCAGAAGAGGCCGTGGTGTAGACCTCTTGGCAAGCTTGCGACCGCTCTAGATCATCTAGGTCCTGGGCCACGAGGAGCACGTCATCGGCATAAGCCGACAGGACTACCCGCATGTCGGGCTCCCGGAGCACCAGCCCGGTGAGCCTCCTCCTCAGTAGGCAGAGGAAGGGCTCAATGGCCAGCGCGTACAGTTGCCCAGACAGGGGGCACCCTTGATGTACTCCCCGACCAAACACAAAAGGTGCCGTCAGGGACCAATTGATCTTCACCAGACACTCTGCAGAGGCGTACAGCATCTGGAGAAATCCCACAAATTTTGGGCCGAAGCCAAACTCCCGCAGGGTCTGCATGAGGTAACGGTGATCCACCCTGTCAAACGCCTTCTCCTGATCTAGGGACAGGAGGGCGAGTGACAGACTAGTCCTCTGCACGTGATGTAGCAGGTCCCGGACCAGAAAAATGTTGTCATGAATACTCCGGCCCGGGACAGTATAGGACTGATCGGGGTGAATCACCTCTGCCAGCACTGACTTGCGCCTCAGCGAGAGCGCTTTGGCTACGATCTTATAGTCCGTGCTTAGCAATGAGACCGGTCGCCAGTTAGAGATCTGGCGGAGATCCCCCTTCTTCGGCAGCAAAGATAGTATTGCCCGCCGACATGAAAGGGGCATCTCACCGATCTCCAGGGCTTCGGCCAGGACCTCGGTGAAATCAGGTCCCAGCATCTCCCAGAAAAAACGGAAGAACTCCACAGTCAGCCCATCTAGCCCTGGCGTTTTTCCGCGGGACATGAGACTGAGGGCTTCAGAGAGCTCGGCCAGAGTCAAAGGTAACTCAAGCCGCTCCCTTCCACCCTCGCCGACCGTGGGATGCCCCTCCCATAAGACCCTGCATGCGTCTGGCTGGATGGACTCCAGAGAGAAAAGGTCTACGTAGAATCTCCGGGTTCTGTCCCGGATGCTCTCCGGGTCAGTCAGAGGGGTACCGTCTTCTGCTAGCAAGCAGGTGATATGTTTACAGTTTCCCCTCTTTTTCTCCAGCGCATAGAAGAGGCGTTACCCGCGACCCATCTCCCGAAGGACGTGGATGCGGGATCGCACATACGACCCCCGAGCTCTCCGATCTTCCTCTCCACGTACGCACACTGCAGGTATTAGTCTCCTGCCACAGACAGCCGCTTGTCGAGATCGAGCACCTCTTCCCTAAGGGCCTCACGCCGCCTGCTGGCACCTTTGGTGTACTCCTGACAAACGAGGCGCAGATGAAACTTGCCCACGTCCCACCACTGCTCTAACGTGGCAAAGTCTGATCTGCAACCTCTCCAGGCCATCCAAAAGTCTCGGACCGACGTTGCAAACCACTTGTCTTCCAACAACGTATTGTTGAAGTGCCAATAGGCGGGCGAGGGCGCTGCTGGTAGTAGCGCCACCGTCATGGACGCACAATTGTGGTCCGAAAACGGCGCTAGCCTAATAGTACTGGACTGGGCTCGCGACAGGCTGTGGCTGGAGATATACAGCCTGTCGATCCGGGACCAAGACATCCGTTCACCCCTAAACACCCTAACATGGGTGAACTCAGTGGATGCCTCAGGATGTTGTTCTCGCCAGATGTCTACCAAGGAGTAGCGGGTGATGACTTCCTGCAAGGCCGACGCAGAACACGGGTGTGGCTCCGGGCCATTCCGGTCTTTCAGAGCCTCGAGGGTGCAGTTGAAATCACCTCCGAGCACCACGTGTTCGTCCACGTCGACTGTCTCCAGGTATTCAGACATTCTGACGAAGAACTGCCTTCTCAGGGGTCCGGTGGCAGGAGCATACACGTTCAAGAAATTAAATGTGTAGTCCTCGTGCCGGACCCTGAGATGCAACAGGCGACCTGAACAGTAGTTTTGGCAAGCAGTAGCTCTGGTTGAAAGGGCTCAGAGAACAGGGTCACCACCCCACTAGATGACGAAGTGAGGTGGCTGAAGAAGACCTTGCCTCGCCACTCCAGATGCCAGCTGGCTTCAGCCTCTGGAGTGGTATGGGTTTCCTGAAGGAAACTCACAGAATACTTTCCCTTCTGTAAAAAGGAGAGTACCTGGAACCTGCGAAACCCATCCTTACAGCCATTCACGTTAAGTGTACTGATGCTCAAAGCCATTGGTAATCAGGAGTTTTGCTTTCCACAGGCGCTCAGGGAGCTACACCCCGAGAAGCCTTTATGTGGTCTCGCATCAATTTATGAAATTTCAGGACACGAAGATGGATAGGCCCAGAGATTTTGGCCTTGTGGTTAGCCCTGATGTATACTAAGAGAGAGTGGAGAATGACCGAGGCATCCTTCCACCTTCCAAGGGACAACTGCACCTTTGTGGTTCCGTGTTTGCAGAGGGAATCCTCCAGGAAACCATCTAGCTCCTGGGCAGGGATAATGGGGGTCAAAGAGTCCACCGCCTCTGCGGTGCCAGAGTAATCCTCACTGAGCCCTGTCACGGTGAGATTATGGCAGGCTGTATAGTCACACATAAATATATATAACAGTTGATATATATTTATAACTGGGTCTGAACTGGGACGAGACTTAGATATGATAATATATAATTTATTCCTTGATAAAGGTGAACACACAATAATGTACAAATAACAGGCAAAATATTGACACTTACGTAAAATGGAAATGATGAAGCAGTCACATCTGAACTGGCAGTTCATACAGCACTCTTCATAGTCATCAAGACACCAAAGACATGAAAAAACCTCTGGCAGGAAGACAGTGCATAGCGTTTCTCTCAGCAATCAAGATGGTATAGAACAGACTGAGCAACTTGAAGAACATGAACAACAATGGATAAGTGCTTGACCACAGATTATATACCTTTTTTGGCCCTATCCTTAACCTTAAGTACAGATGATTGGTTTTCAATTACCTCCAGCCACTCACTAGCCTGGGAACACATTTTAATCCATGCCCCCCTGCTTGTTGGGACATGCGCAGTAGAGCTCTGGGGTCTCATTTCGGAAGCCCCACATTTGCATCAGGAATGCCAGCCAGTCTATCCATTTGGAGTTCTGGCAGGAAAACCTTTGTTGAAAGGTGTGAAATGGGACACTTAAAGACTGCTCTGGTTTGAGCCTCCTCCGCCCTTAGGTAAACATGGAGGGTGACAAAACCCTTTGAACAATACTTAAGTCCTAGACATTGGGTCGCCTCTAGGGCCATCTGCTATCCTGGTATGCAAAAGAATTTCCTCTGGGTTCTATCCATACCTTGGGACACAGTATTAAACATAAAACATAAACGTTTTAAATCTTTTTGTTCACAGACGCACCAAATTCAACCTCACCCACCCAGCGTACATCTGCGTTGCTCCAAAGGCGCACAGTCTGATGAGGGCCCCCCAAGAACTGCTCCCCTCTGCACAGGACCAGCATGCTAAGGGTTAACATGTGCTTGTTCTTTGTTGAATTAGCAACCCCACCCACTGGAATGTTAATGAGCCAAGGGGACAAAGAAAAGATCTTTTTGTTCACAGACGCACCAGATTCAACCTCACCCACCCAGCGTACATCTGCGTTGCTCCAAAGGCGCACAGCCTGATGAGGGCCCCCCAAGAACTGCTCCCCTCTGCACAGGACCAGCGTGCTAAGGGTTAACATGTGCTTGTTCTTTGTTGAATTAGCAACCCCACCCACTGGAATGTTAATGAGCCAAGGGGACAAAGAAAAGATCTTTTTGTTTACAGACGCACCAGATTCAACCTCACCCTCCCAGCGTACATCTGCGTTGCTCCAAAGGCGCACAGCCTTTGGCGCAGCCGAAGGGCAGCCAAAGGGCGTGAGCCGTTTGCTGCCGTTCGCTGATGTTAGTTGATGTTAAAGTGATGTTGAAGCTGCTCTATTTCTATCTGAAACACATAAGCCCTTTATCCCCTGTACCCAATTTTCCAACTTTATCTGTCCATGAAATGTCTATGAATTACCTGTATAACCCTGTTATTTTATCGTAACCATGTATTTTTTATAACTCTGTGCCCAGGACATACTTGAAAACGAGAGGTATCTCTCAATGTATTACTTCCTGGTAAAACATTTTTATAAATAAATAAAAAAATAAATAATAATCACTATACCACTATTAACCCTTGTGCTCCCGGATGGATCCCAGTGTGTGCGTGATGCAGACACTGATTAACAATAAAACATGGGGGAACAGGGAATATACATTTTCAGGTTATGACAAGGGTTAAATCACACGTCTGGGCCTCAGCCCAGTTAACCCCTTGTCTCCCAGGTGAGGTTAGAGGGTGGCCAATTGGGGTGAAACCCCTTTAATCCCGGGCCAAATCCTCTCCATCGTCACAAGCCCCAACTCCCCGAGGTCCTCTTGACTGAAAAACTGAAGACCCCTGCCCTTCCCTGCGAGGGCCTTTCTCAGCCTTAAAGTGGTTCCCCTCCTCGGTGTTTCCACGAGGGGGTCCACTATATCCTCCACATCCAACCCCAGGGTGGGATGTTCAGGGGTAGCTGGTGTCGGTATGGCGGAGGTAGCGGACTCCCTAGTGTCCTCGGGGGCCAACGAGGCACACACTGCCCTCCTGGTCTCCTCTACCACCATGCGAACAAACGGGATGCCACGGGCGTTCGCATTAATCGTGGGAGGGCACTTTTCAGCAAGTACCACATAGGGAGGGTCCAGCCCAGCAGTCACCTCCAACAAAGTGCCCGACCAAAACTCCTCACCAGGAGAGCTCACATCTGGCATCTCCCAGATGCAAAATGAAGTGCTCGCTAAAACACCCTCACCCACTTCCGCCTCCCCCGGTCCATCCTCCAAACCCCCAACCCCGGGGGTCAGCCCTAGCCCATCCCCTTCTTCCGGGGCTCAGCCTCAGGTATGCCACCCGAAGGTGGCACAGCCAGAGGGGATCCTGGCCGACCTCCGAGTCCCCAAGGACAACTGCGTCCGGCGCGGCAGATTCACCGAAACACAAGTCCCCGGGGGATGTTCTCCAACTTGGAGGGGTGTTGGAAGGCTCCCCAACGTCCATTTCTAGGAGCAAAGCCTCATGTTGTTGAGCACTTTGATCTTCCACCCCAGGGACGCCGGGTACCTCCTCCTGCATTCCCTCCAGATCTTCGAGGGGGGGGACTGCATATTTATGGGGTCCGGCTTACACTGGCTAATCCTAACCTGTGGGCCCGACAGGGCCACCCTGTGCGGAATTGATGTTGCATTCCGCTTCGGAGACTTCTGAGGGTGAACGTAATACGGTTCACCCTCCTCGCCCTCCTCAATCACCCTCTTGTTCTTAGTTTTTGCTTTCCTCTTCCTGGGGTTTGATTCCCCAAAAAAGGGTACCGCTACCTCTTCAGCGGGAGCCTCCCACCGCTTCCCCGCACCCTGTATGGTGCTTACATTGGGGGTAGGGTGCTCCTGGGGGGAGACAGCGACAACAGAGGGTGACTTCTTCAGGGTAACTCTTTTCTTCTCCCTCTTTTTCCTGGGGAGAAGTGCAGATGTCACCGCCCGAGATGGGTCAGCGACATCTCCTGTGGTCCCAGGGGGGACCTGGGCCCCTGAGGGCTCCGCTGCGGTGGGTGCAGCGGTACAGGGTGTCTCGTCCCGGGGGGGGGGACAGTGACAACAGAGGGTGGCCACTCCAGGGCGACCCCCTCACCCTCTCTCCGCTCCCCGGGGAGAGGTGCAGATGTCACTGCTCGAGACGGGGCAGCGACATCTCCTGCGGTCCCAGGGGGGACCTGGGCCCCCGAGGGCCCCGCCCCGGTGGGCACAGCGGCACAGGGTGTCTCCCCCCGGGGGGGACAGCGACAACAGAGGGTGGCCGCTCCAGGGCGACCCCCTCCCTCCACTCTCCAGGGAGAGGTGCAGATGTCCCTGCTCGAGATGGGGCAGCGACATCTCCTGCGGTACCAGGGGGGGCCTGGGCCCCGAAGGCCCCGCTGTGGTGGGCGCAGACGTCACTGTTCGAGATGGGACAGCGACATCTCCTGCGGTCCCAGAGGGGACCTGGGCCCTCAAGGGTTTTTCCTTCTCCCTCTGTTCTTTGGGGAGAGGTACAGACGTCACTGTTCGGGATGGGACAGCGACATCTCTTGCGGTACTTGGAGGGACCTGGGCCCTCGAGGGCCCCACTGTGGTGGGCACAGTGGCACCAGGTGTCTTGGCAGAGGGAGGGGCGGGTGCAGGAGCTGAAGTGGGATTTTTATTCCCTTTGGGGCAACTCCTACGAGTGTGCCCCAGCTCCTTGCACAAATAACACATAACCCCCTCCGTACCATAGAACACGGTGTATTGAATGCCCTCATAGGGCACCCTAAAGGACCCCTCCTCAGATTCTGTGCTCCCCGCCAGCAGCAGCTGTACCTGCCGCCTAAATGAGAGCACATGCCTCAGTGCCCTATCTCTGCAGCCCAAAGATAATTTTGTTATAGGAGACTTAATGTCTCCCAGGGTTTGCAGGTGCGGCCGCAAGAGGCTGTCTGGGATGAAGGGGGGCACATTTGAAAGGATGACCTTTGTGCCTAACCCCTCCATGGGTTCTATAGGGATGTAGGTCCCCCCTACATTGATGCCTTTCTGCACCAGGGTGTGGGTGGCAGCCAGTGTACGGAGGAAGAAAATGCCCCTCCCATACATCTTTCTGGCCGCCACCACAGCAGAGGGACCCACAACATCTGCCACAGCCCTTACATAAATTTCCATGCTAAGGCTAGGTGACATTGGGCATCTCACCCCAAGCTTCCTGCTCACACAGGGTGTGGCCCCAGCATTGTTGTTGCTGGGGTCAACGCCTGCAGCTGCCACCTGCACCCATGTTGGAACTGTGACTGCAGGGGTTAAACTGACAACAGGAGCCGGGGGAGGTGTGGCCAGGGTACTGGATGTACCAGGCCTAGGGCTGTGACTATGAATGTTGCTCCTAGGGGCCACAGTTTTTGGGGTCCGATGTCCAGGTGTGGCCCCCGTTGCTGCACTAGTCCCATTCCCCCCAGGCATGATAATATAAGCCTCTAAGTAAGGGGAGGAAGTAGTGCTTAAGGAGAGAGGTGCAGAGAGGAACTGTCCCTTTAAGAACAAATTAACTCTCTGCAAAGGGAGGGAATGAAAAAAAACAGCTTTTAAAAACCTGCTGTAATCTTCCCTTTTCCTCCCTTATTATTAACTCTCTCTCTTACAAGAAACCACGCCACAATATTGAAGGTCTTAAAGTAAGACACAGAGCTCCCAAAAAGCAAATGACAAAAGGAAATCAGGCTTAAATTAAAGTGAAACTAGAAGTAAAATAAACAGTCAGGGGTAGGGGAGGAGAGAGGGTTTGAGACTGCAGTTTCCAGCCAGCCAAACTGCAGCTTATGCTGGGTTAAAACACTGCAGCCTCTGGGTGAAAACCAAAAACGGTTTTTAAACCTGAAATACACCCAAAAAACCTCCACAAAACTCACAGTATACTCACAGTATACTCCCCCACAGATCCACAGCAAAATATAACAAATAAAGAAAGAATAAAGCTGATTCCTTACCAAATGCCTGGGAGCTCTTCACACACGCTTCTGAGTGAGAAGCTGGAGATAGGTCAGGGGAAGAAGAGGAGGAGACAGAAGGGGCAGTCAGGGGAATGGCCTGAACAGCTTGGGAGGCGGAGACAGGGGGAACCTGATAAGAAGAGTCTGTGCGCGCGCCCCCTGTAAGCTGGGGATGCGCGCGCACAGGTTGCAACACAGGCGCGGCCAGCACGGAGCAGGGGAAGACCGCAGGAGGGGGACGGAGCCAAGAGGAGGGGAACGCGTGCGAGGCCTGTGCCCGCGCGATGGCCAGCAAAGGCAGAGAGGAGCATGCATGCGCATCCCCCGTGGGCTGTGGGGGTGCACGCACTGGACGCGTCACCAGGCACGCGGAATGCCGCGCCGCGGGCATCACGCGAGGAGGCAACGAGACGGATGGCACCACAGGGGAAGGTAAAGGATCTACCGTGGGGGAGAGGGAGCGGGGAGGATTAAAGCAGGGGCTAAGGGAGCGCTTGAGTATGCGAGACCTGCGGGGAACGCGCTGCGGCAAGGGGAGAGAGGTAGAAGATGAAGGAGAGGAGTGGGAAGGAGTAACAGGAGATGGGAGTGAGGGGCAGGGAGAGGAAGGAATCTTCTGAGTCGTCACATAAGGTCACTGTTCCGCCATAACATTTGTCACACTTTATCATATTCAATAGGTGTCATATTATATATTCATGCACTTTGTACTGTAAGTCATATCAGTACTGGTTTGTTAGCAGAACTGTTACAGCCTGAAGCTTTACAAACCAATATGTTTATACAGGATGTGTGTATTTGAAAGGTAAATACTAGTGTGACCATTGTTGCTAATTTTAAAATATTGTATTTGTGTTGTGGCTATTACCTGATAGCCACCCAAACAGCCTGTCGTAGTGTCTGATGACATGCTCCACAAGGACCTCGTTCACCTCTTGGGTGAAGCGGATGTTGCGTACCCCTCACACACAGCCCCGATGAGATGCAGGAGATTATGCAACAGGTGGAGACTAAATGTTAAAGCCTCTGGAACTTTGCTGATAACTGTCTCTGTCACACTGCTGTTACATCCCAGATCCCTCTAGCTGCCCCTGTTCTTGACAGCCCCTGCTGGACTCCCCTACATCTGTTCTTACTGAAGTCCCTGTAGGCCTCCTCATGTCCTCCCCTAGATTCTTACACCATCACATACCGCCACTCCCTTTTCCTGCACTTCACTTCTCTCCACCACTCCTTTATTCTCCACACCAGTCACCACTCTTCTCCTAACCACTCCACTCTTCTATCTTCCATGCCCACTCACACTCCTGTCATGCCTATGGCCTTGCACTCACACTCAGCCCATATTCACTCACAATCGTCCCACTCACACTTCTCTCACTCCCGTTATACATACTCTCAGCACTCCCCCTCCATCTTAGTCACTCCCCAAATATATACACACACACACACACACACACACACACACACACACACACACACACACACACACACACACACGGTTGTAAAAAAAAAATGAATGACAGTACCAAACACACTACCAGAATGCTCTTACACTGAAAAGACAATAAAAGTATAAGTCAAAATATAAGTACAGAAGACAACCCACTCAGAAATTTGCTCCTGAAATCCTACTTCCAAGATCCTAGACCATTTTATCTCTTAATCTCTAGAGCAGCGGTGAGCAAAGTGGGGGGCGGGAGATTTTGCTGGGGGGGCGCGGGCAGTTGGAGAGGCCCCGCGCTCTTCCCCCAGGCATTTAAATTAAATGCTGGGGGATCGCGTGAGGCCCCTTCAACTGTTTACATACAGTACCGGGATTCAGCCGGCTGTGTTGTGTCGACATGGCAATGCGGCGTCAAATGACGCCGCAGCTCCATGTGAAGTGATATCACACGTGTCAAATGACACCACGGATCAAGTGACGTGATGTTACATGACCCCGCAGCGTCATCTGACACGGATGAAGGTAGGCGAGGGGGGCGCGAGAGCCGGCAGGAGAGACACAGGGGGCACAGCACTAAACGTTTGCGCTCCCCTGCTCTAGAGCACTGACATACGCTGTCTTAACAGGTAATTTAATATAGTGGGTAATGCATTATCACGCTGTGTTATGTTAACTCAACATCAGAATACAACCCACGCAGATAGGCTGTTTAACAGCTCGGTTTGTCAATTTTAATAGACACGATATAAACCATGCGAATTCTGAAACAGAATACGATTACTTTAGTTGTCAAATTTGACTCCGCGACTTATGAATCTATCAAATAATGCTGTTTCACTAGAATAATCTCACTGACTCTTCTCTGTCTTTAACACTCTACTCAAACCACCCTTAGCTGCCACTTCTTCTTCCTCCATCTCACCTCAGGACTTCTCCCTCTACCACTTGCCCTCTTGACCCCATTCACTCCCATCTCCTATAACCTCTTGCTCCTACTATAATCCATATGCTCACACACATTTTTAATACCTCCCTCTACTCTGGTATCTTTCCCTCCTCTTCAAACATGCAACAGTTATACCAACAGTTATACCATTACTCAAAAACAGACGGCTTGGCCCTATCTGTCTTTCTAACTATCGACATGAACGTCTTGTATTCTCTCACTTGCTCCACTTTCTCAACACCTATTCTCTCCTAGACCCTCTACAATCTGGCTTCTGCACTGCTCACTCCACTGAAACAGCCCTCACTAAATTAACTAATGATCTCCATGCTGCCAAAGACAGAGGTCATTACACTCTGCTCATAATACTCGACCTCTCTGCAGCATTTGACACCATGGACCACCCTCTTCTCCTTCACATTCTCCAAACACTTAGTATTCGTAACAAAGTTCTACCCTGGATCTCTTACCTCTTCCATCGTACTTTCATTGTCTCTTCTGCTAACACCCCCTCCTCTATCGATCTCTCTGTGGGGTTACCCAGGGCTCTGTTCTGGGATCGCCCCATCTTTTCTCTGTACACACTAACTCTAGGTGACCTAATCACATCTCTTGGGTTTAAATATCACCTCTATGCTGATGACACACAAATTTACTTTTCAACCCCTGACCTTACACCTGCTGTACAGACCAAAGTTTCTGAATGTCTCTCTGCGATATCATCCAGGATAGCCCACCGCCGACTTAAACTTAACATGGCAAAAACAGAGCTCCTCATACTTCCTCCCAAACCTGGCCCTACTAACACCTTCCACATTACTTTTGGAAGTACGATCATTCACCCAGTAGCCCAAGCACGCTGCCTAGGGGTCACACTCAACTCCTCTCTCACATTCTCCTCTCACATTCAAAACGTTTCTAAAACCTGTTGCTTTTTCCTCCGCAATATTACAAAGATACGCCCTTTCCTCTATTGCTCGACTGCTAAAACTCTGGCTCAGGCCCTCATTCTCTCCCATCTCGATTACTGTAATCTCCTGCTGTCTGGCCTTCCTGCCTCTCACCTGTCTTCCTTACAAATCTATCCTAAATGCTGCTGCCAGAATCACTCTACTCTTTCCTAAATCTGTCTCTGTGTCTCCCCTGCTGAAATCACTCTCCTTGCTTCCTATCAAATCCCGCATCTCGCACTCAATTGTCCTCCTCACTTTTAAAGCTTTACACTCTTCTGCTCCTCCTTACATCTCAGCTCTATTTTCTCACTATGCACCATCCCGACTCTTGCGTTCTGCTCAAGGATGTCTTCTCTCTTCCCCCTTTGTTTCTAAAGCCCTCTCCCACCTTAAACCTTTCTCACGGATTGCCCCTCACCTCTGTAATGCCCTTCCCTCAATACCCGACTAGCTCCCTCTCTATCCACCTTTAAAACCCACCTTAAGACACACTTGCATATGAGTAGCACCGTGGCTTATACTATACACATGATACATAAAGCTTGACCTCCTGCAGACGCACTTACCATAACGCCCTCCTACTGTCTCTGAATATTCTTCCTACCTACCAATTAGATTGTAAGCTCTTCAGGGCAGGGACTCCTCTTCCGAAATGTTACTTTTTATGTCTGAAGCACTTATTCCCATGATCTGTTATTTGTATTATTTGTTATTTAAATGATTGTCATGTGTATGACTACTGTGAAGCGCTATGTACACTAATGACTATATATAAATAAGACTTACATTACATTACATACTAAAATATTGCCCTCAAGGTTTTTAAACTTTAATAGCAACTGTTTCCAAGCATTCTCCCATCAGCATCTTTCATTGGAACCTAGTAAAATTATTATAGTATTATAGTGTCCCAGTGTCATAGTGTAAGACACTCTGACCTTACTGCTGGGCTTTTATTCTCCTCTGTATTTGCACTACTAAGTAAGGTAATGAGATATTTTGCACACTGCCCCCTGGACAGTCAGCTTTCTCCAGCCCAAACGCAACTAGGGGTCAAGAGGATAGAGTACTGGGGTGAATTTTTCTTATATGAACATACAATTTGTACTTCTCAACTCCAAAGGGACAGTAACATAAGAATATGAGTATTTTGCTCTTTTTTGTTAAATCAATGTTATTTATTTTTCATCCCTCTTGCAGTGTTATTTTCAAGTAGAGCTTTCTTATTCTTCATCATAATTTATACTAAGCACATATATTGATTCACTGTTTAGATTATTTTATGAAACATACTATTGGTACTATTGTTTTAATTTATCATATGTAGAAAGTGGCTTTTACATAAATAACTGTGTCGCTTGTTAGCTTGAGTTGTGGAGTGAAAATGAGTGGATATAGAGTATATGGAAACAGTATAAATAGTAAAAAAAAAAACCTCTGATATAACTGATATACCAATACTAAAAATATATACAATAATAAAAATAATAAAATAAAATGCAACATTACAATTTTCAGGTTTTGAAAAGCCCTCTTCGAGATATCCCCCAAAAATTCGGAAACACAAGGGCTGTCACAAAAGTCACTATAAGCACAGTACACTCTGCTTGAGAGTGCAATTTACAAGTATTACATTGGATAAAATAATAAACAGGCTGATGATACTTACTAAAAGTCTGTGGTTTTCAACATTTTCAGGCATATTGATCTTTTTCAAATGTATAATTATAGTGACTCTGAAATCTCTTAAAATGTATTATGATTTTGTGGAGACCTACTTCATTATCTGCACAAACGCTCTGCAGCGCTCATCATACAGATTGCATACAGAGCAACGAAAACTCGTCAGTTGTGTCACCTGAATAAAGCAGCTGGCCTTCTCCAGTCAATACGGAGAATGCAACGACAAAGAGAGAATTATAAACATTTGAAGCAATGTGTCATTTTACTAAAGTCTGCAACAAAGATGCTACAAAAAAAAATGAAGGAATATGCTTGTGTGATTCAATCCAGATATAGGTCCTACATCACAACCCAGCAAGCTGTGCATTGCTATAAGTGCACCCACAATGCCGTCTCAGTGCTACATTCGGCTTTCCACAAAATTGAGGAAAGAAGAACCGAATTACGACTAAGAAGCGCAATACAAATCCAGTCATGTTACTGTGCTCACATGGCCCAATCCAGATTCCTCATGATAAAAATAGTTGCTCTAAAGATTCAGTCTTTGGCTAGAATGAGGAAGAACTCTTTGCAAGGGAAAAAGGCACACGATTACAGGTTTACCAGCTACAAAAAAGAGTGGCCACGGGTAACGGTTAGGCGTGAAAACTACGATCGAACTGATGATGTACTGGAATCTTAAGTATCCTGAACCAAACGGAATTGGCCTCTCTACTGATACTTGGTCTTGTTACAGATGGGGCCCTTGATGAATGAGCTATGGACCAGGGTCCCCTGGTACTGAAGGAGCTTCAAAACAGTGCCACTGTAGCCGAGATACCCCGCCACACATCATTTGGGATTTCTCCACACATTGGAGAATTGGTCACCGTAAAAGATATAATACGCAAAGACAAAAAGTCTGCCAACTACCAAGCTGAAATGCTATGGGGGTCAATCAGAATGGATAAAAATTTCACCCAGGTTGAACCACCCATGATCCTGGATACTGAACCCGATGCAGATGGTCACCCTAAACTCAGGGAAGAAAAGAACACCAAACGCATGTGAAAACTCTTTAACCAAGCAGTTAAAAGAAGAGGAGCTTGAGAAAAGAGTCTTCTGTGGAGGTGAGGAAGCTAAGCACATAATTGAAATACTGTGCTTGGGAAAAGTCCTCCTAGAACAACTGAAGAGTTCTGATTTCAAGAACCTTCTGGAAGAGACATTAGTTACTTTGAAAAAGAGCTACAATTCCAGCGTGACTGAGGGTTCTCTTTCTCCATCTATTCTCATTTGAACCAAAGGCACATCTCGAGTGAGAGTGGAAGGATGGGCTTCGGCCATGGCTAACCCGAGCTACCCACAAACAGGGGAGGTATGTAACAGGGATTTAACCCCGTTTTAAATGAGGCTTCAATATAAGCCTGTAGTGGTCTAAGAAATACAGCAGGGAGCTGGTTAATTGCAAATAGACAATTAACAAGTCTCCACCTGGCTAATCAGACAGCTAGAAAGCCTCCAGATGGGAACTGACAGGGAGACTCAAGCACACAGAAGGACTGTGTGCTTCCAGCCAGACACCAGGGACCAGACCAGACCAGGGTGAAGCAAACTTGGGAACCTGCCAGAGACTGGGCCCTCAACGGGCACCAACCCAGACCCACACCCAGAGACTGACATGAAGGGCCACCTGCTTTGAGGTACCGCTTTTGGACTTTGGGGTCTTAGGTTTAAGTGAGGCTTATCCTCCCAGTCCCAAAGATAGAGACTGGGGATGTAACTTAACCCTGACAAAGGGATAAGATGTTTATTTATTGTGTGTTTCCGGCACTATTTAAAGTGACGGGATGAATAAAAACCATTGTTTAATTTCCCCAAATCAGTCTCCCTTGTTGTAACACTGCCCATGTCTCTTATAGTCACCTATATTTTTATTCAGTTTTTAATATGTTTTTCAACAGTTTCACAATATACATTTCCAATTCTAGTTTGTGATTGGTAAGATAACCTCGGATTACTTAATGCTTGGAGTTGCTGGGGAAACCTGTTCCTGGCTGTGTTAGAAACTTTGGTCTTATTCTATACACTCAGAAGCAGTCATTATGGCTGCTTAGGCCAAATACCCACATTGACATAAATGGGGGGTTTCAGACAATAAATGCCGCTTCATAGTATACTGTATACAGTAGAATTACCCCCTTTGTGTGTCAATTTAAATTGTGAATATACAGTACTTTGTGTCCTACAATTTGTAACGTACATTTACCTGATATTTTATCGATTGACTTCTTTTGGAAGATACAGTTTCTTTAGCAGATGGCTCTGACAGTTTTACGGTCTGACACACAGCTGCTGTGATTTAACAATGTAGTTCACATAGCTGATGATGCACTTACTGTAAGGATAAATTGCAATGACAGACTTTTCCATATAGTGGGTGAAATAAACCTTTACAGCACCAGTGTGTGTGCGTAACCCTTATTGTACCTGTGTGTCCTCGTGTGTGTGTGTGTGTGTGTGTGTGTGTGTGTGTGTGTGTGTACGTGTGTGTATATATATATATATATATGTAGAGGTATTAGTACCGTGTTAGCCGAGCTTCAATAATAAAAAAATAAATAGATGATACCGTTCTGTGGCTAACGAAATGCTTTTATTTACCAGCACAGATAACATTCCAATAAACACTGTTTATAGTATAGCTTTTGCTTGCATAATTCATTGTAACATCGCTGGAAGAAGAGATCAGTGTATCTCGAAAGCTCGCTCAAATAAAAGCATTTCGTTAGCCACAGAACGGTATCATCTATTTATTTTTTGATTATATATATATATATATATGTAACGGTCATATCACCCCACCCAATCGCATATACCGCGTGCGTGGAGGGAACATGCAATGTTACCAAGGGGGTGCGTGGTGCAATACCTGTTGGCTCACAGAAGGCTGAGCATCCGCTAAGGGAACCTGGGGCAATGTATTACAATACTAATGATGCAGCGCCTCCACCTGCGATGGCTCCCACCAGAGGGGGAGTAGTTCCTCGCAGGACAATACACAATGACCACACAGACAGCTCTATATAACTATTGACTTTACTACATGCAGCAACTTATCACATTACATCTCAACACATGCGCCACGGCGGACGCTAACCACTCTAGGCGTCACGGCGGACGCTACCACCTCTAGGCGTCACGGCGGACGCTACCACCTCTAGGCGTCACGGCGGACGCTAACCTCCCGCAGAGTGACCCCACCCTGTGTCCAGTAACCCCCACCCAAATGTCTTGCACTCCCCAAATCATATACCAATGTCTGCATATGTATGTGTGACTGCGCAGCCACTATGTCTGGTGATAGGCCTGGTTGGTGCACGTGAGTTGCAGGTTACCTGCCCGGGCTCCAGCCACGGGTACCGCGATATCACCGGAGTTCCGCCCGATCCGACGTTGTCCTCCACACCGCGTTGGGTGAATTCCAGCGCGGATAATATCACCTTAGTCCCAGGGTCTTTGATAGTGTTCTGAGCCCAGAACCCACCTCGCAGGGCCGCACGGCTTTAGCACTGTGTCCCTGACTAAGCTACCAATAAATGGGTCAGTGTCCCTATCTAGGGCCTGTCCCTATACTCCACAAGCTATTAAGTGGCTCAGGACCTAACTGGGGGCCTGGGGGCTGCTGGCCTAATGCAGAGGGTCACTGACCCCTGCATCCACCTCTTACCCCTAGCTGGTTCGGATCCTGACTGCCTGTGTCACTGCAAAACCCCGCGAAAAGTATCTCTCCTTTCCCGGGCAAATCCCTCAGCCCTATTGGCTCCCTGGCGTCAGGTGTCTCTGCCCCTATGCACCCTGGGGGCTGGCCGTCTATCCTCGCGCATGCGCGAGCTATCAGGGGCCTCCCGCGCTAGCTGGTATCCTGCGCATGCGCGAGCTAACTGTGATGGCGGCGCCCTGCTCCGCTAGCCGCCGGGCCGGTGGCAACGCGATCGCTGCCTTAGCGATGGCCCGATCACGTCCCCGGCAACCGGCCTGCTCGCCGCTCGCGTCCCCGGCAACCGCCCGACCCGCTTCCCTAGCAACCGGCCGCACAGCAACACCGCGCGCTCGCAACGGTGAAGGAGGAGGCGAGTGCGCAAGGGGGGGGGGACAAGGGAGGGGGCGAGTGCGCGAGGGGGACCTGGCTACATCCTCCCCCTGGTGAAACTCCAACGTCCCCGCTTGGACCACATAACTTACTACTATACACAACCGTTATATAATAAAAATGCATCTGGTACGAATACAACTTAGCACATTGCATCAACTTTAAACAAGGTTACACAATTCTGTGAGCATCACAATCACGGATTGGATTTTGCTCCGAGACCACTGCTGAGCCTCATACTGGGGTGCCCCCATTTGATCATAGGTTACCCGAGTTGGAGGGTACATGGCCCTTTGGCTCCTACGGAGTTGTTCTTCAGCAACTCCCTCTGGGGAGTAATAAGTACAGTCCTGAGGCTCAGCCTCGTCCCTTGAGGGGAGAAATGTCTCTGAACAGTCTCTGTTAGGCACAAAGCACGGGCTCTGTGGATCCAAAGGCTGGCCTGTTGGTGCCACCTTAGTAGGCGTTGGCCTACGGGGCCCTTTACCCGTAGCTCCTCCGGGAGATGCCCCTTCTGTGGAATAGTCCCTTTGAGAGGGTCCCTCCATAGGGTCTTCAGGAGTTTCAGAGTGGGTCTCGTTATTTACAGTCTCTTGACCCACCTCTGATAGATCGGACTCACCGTTGAGCGGTGTGGCCTGTATTTCTTCTTCTTCGCCTCCCACTTGGGGAATAGGGAGAAGGTGATTACGATGCCACACCTTTACCCGGCCGTCTGTGTCTTTGATGCGATAGACCGGGAGGCCGGGCATCTGTGACTCTACCTCATATACACCATCTCTCCATCGGTCTGCCAGTTTATGTTTTCCGGGGACTCCCAAATTACAAAGTAACACAGCGTCCCCAGGACGTAACTCTCGATATTTGACTTTATTGTCGTATCGTCTCTTATTGCCAGCATTCAGTTTAGCTGTAGACTTCTCAGCCTGTTGGTAAGCTTGCTGCAAACTGTCCTTTAGCCTTTGCACATACTGGAAATGGGTAGCATTGTGTATCCCATCCGTTGAGACTCGAAGACGCACATCTACGGGGAGTCTTGCCTCCCGCCCAAACATGAGGAAGTACGGGGAGAACCCAGTGGACTCATGGCGAGTACAGTTGTACGCGTGTACCAACGTTTCTACGTGACGACTCCATTCTGCTTTCTGCGTTCCCTTCAGAGTTCCAAGCATGTCCAACAGGGTCCTGTTAAATCGTTCAGGCAAAGCATCTCCTTCGGGGTGGTACGGAGTCGTCCGGGACTTGGCGACGTTCAGCATTTTAAGTAATTCTCGGATCAGAGTACTCTCAAAATCTCGCCCTTGGTCGGAGTGAAGTCGGTTTGGAAGACCGTAATGCACGAAGAACTTTTCCCATAGAACTTTCGCGACCGTGATAGCCTTCTGGTCTTTTGTGGGGAAGGCCTGTGCATATCGGGTGTAATGGTCCGTGATGACCAGCACGTTACCGATGCCTCGGCTATCAGGTTCGATACATAAAAAGTCCATACACACCAAGTCCATCGGACCAGAACTCTTAAGATGGGCCATGGGAGCTGCTCTGGTAGGCAACGTCTTGCGTTGAATGCACCGGGAACAACGGCGGCAGTGTTGTTCCACCGCTTCCCTCATCTTGGGCCAGAAGAACCGGTCTCGGACTAGCCCAAAAGTCTTCTCTACACCTAGGTGCCCGTGTTCATCGTGTAGGGACTTCAACACCAGGTATTGTAAGTTCTTGGGTAGGACTAGTTGTCTCCTATCCGGGTGATTATGATATTGCACCACCCGATAGAGCAAGCAGTTGTCCACTTCAAATTTGTCCCATTCTCGCATGAGTAAGGCCACCAAGTCATTGGGCGCACGTTTCAGAAGGGCTGGGTTCCTTTTTTCAACGGCGTGCCGGATGATGCTAGCGACCGGATCTCGAATTTTGTAGTCTACCAGATCTTTCCACCGGAACACCTTGTCGTGCGTGAGGTGCATCCCCTTTGGGTCGCAGTAGGCGGCGGGGACAGCCTGCGACTGGCATCCCAAAGAGTCGATCACTCGTAACTCGGAGAAGGCCACTTGGTCATTATCTATGGCTGCAGTTTTACACATAGCCCGCACTCCGGGGCCGGGAAGTTCTTCCCATTCCTCATCATCGGGGGTAGCGAGTAGTCCTGGTCTTCGGGAGAGGGCGTCCGCCCCAATATTCAATGGCCCCGGCTTATACTTCAAGGAGAAGCTGTAGTTACTGAGGGCGGCCTGCCATCGGTGGCCTGCTGCATCTAGTTTGGCCGACGTATTGATGTACGTGAGGGGGTTGTTATCCGTCCTTACCTCGAAGGTGACACCGTACAAGTAATCGTGGAGCTTCTCGGTGATCGCCCACTTGAGAGCCAGAAACTCCAACTTGTGGACGGGGTATCTCTGCTCACTGGGTGTCAAGCTTCGGCTGATGTAAGCTACCGGCCGCAGGCCCTCCGGGTGCTTCTGGTGCAGGACGGCGCCTAGTCCATTTAGACTAGCATCCACATGCAGGACGTAAGGCTGTTCGGGATCCGCATAAGCAAGTACAGGCGCTTCGGTCAGACACTTCTTCAGCTTCAGGAAGGCCTGCTCACACTCAGAGGTCCATTTGTCACCAAACGGTTGGCGGGCTGGTACAGCCTTCTTCCCGGTCTCGGAAGGGTATATCTTCAACAGATTGTTCAAGGGTTTAGCCATGCTCGAGTACCCTTCCACGAAGCAGCGATAATACTCACAGAACCCCAGGAAGGATCGCAGCTCTGTGACGTTCTCTGGGCGAGGCCAGTTCACCACGGCCTCTACCTTGGCAGGGTCGGTTGCGATCCCTTTGGCGGACACGATGTGCCCCACGTAGGTCACCGAGGTATGGCAAAATCGGCACTTGTCTAGGGACAATTTCAACCCTTCGTTTCCCAGACGATCGATCACCTTAAACAACCGCTCTTCGTGCTCTTCCAGAGTCCTTCCGAAGACGATGATGTCGTCCAGGTACACCAGGCACTCCCGGGGAATCATGTCCCCGATAGTCTTTTCCATCAACCTTTGGAACGTAGCAGGCGCCCCACATATACCTTGGGGCATACGGGTGAATTGATAGAATCCCAGGGGGCAGACGAAAGCCGTTTTCTCCTGGTCTTCCGCCGTCATGGGCACCTGATAGTACCCTGATCGGAGGTCCAGCACGCTAAACCAGTGACTCCCATTCAGCGCATTCAGGATCTCTTCAATGCGCGGAAGGTTGTATTGATCCGGGATCGTGCGGTTGTTCAGTGTCCGATAGTCGATACACAGTCGTACGGACCCGTTCTTTTTCCGCACCACCACTATGGGCGACGCATAAGGTCCTCGGGATTCCGTCACAATCCCAGCGGTTTCCATGTCTTGGATGGCGTTCCTCACATCGTCCACATCCCGAGGGGCAAGGCGACGAGAACGTTCCCGGAACGGGGTGGCATCACTCATCCGAATGGTATGTTGGGCACTGCGGCTGCACCCCACATCCATCTCGCTCGTGGAGAACACATGTCGTCGTTGCATCAGCTGGGTGGTCAACCGTTTTTTCCACTCTGTGGACAGTGTCGATTCGCCGAAGTTGAAGTCCAGATCGACTATCCGCTCGTGCGCGGCCGCCGCCTTCACCTGAGGTGTGGCTCCCACCGGGCTGACCGGATATATGCATCCCATCTTCTGGTCGACATCAAACTCCATCGGAAAGGGGGAGAGATTCTGCACATATACGTGGGTTCGAATAGGGATCTTAGCCGTCCATTCCCTCACTTCGGGTAGTATTCTATACCCTCGCTGAACCTCTTCTTCTTCAGGCTCACTCTCCAGCGAGAACAGTTGGTCGTTCTGGTCTCGGTCGGGATAACAACACCAGACGGCCATCTTTTGCACTCCCCCTGGTAATATGGTCGTCAGTCCTCGTTGACGATTGTAGAGGTCCCCATGACGCTCCAATGCATACACCCGGTGGCATTCTTCTCGTAAGATGGGGTCTAGGAGCGAATCGGCCAGCGGCAACTCGTTGGTCTCTCTCAAGTAGGCTCGGATTATAGCTTGCACTATGTCTGCATTGGTTCCCAAGATGATTGGGTACTTGCAATGGTCTTGGGGCTCCGGGCATACCATGGCCGCTACCTGCATGGGGTGCTTCTTGCCGGTGTTCAGTTGGAGTATGTCCAGTTGGACCTTTACAATCCCATCGATGGGGTAGTTTTCATTACTTAACCCCCTAACCTTCATATGTTCGGCCGGCCTTAGTGGGCAGTGTTGAAGGTGCTGATCATAAAACCTGCGATATATTATGGTTACTTGTGACCCTGTGTCCAATAGGGCCGAGGCGTATATCCCTTCTAGTACCACGGGCACGATGGCCGCAGGGCCCACTTGACTGCAAGCTTCACCGGATGGGGCGTCATCACTGGGGCCGGCGTCAGAAGGGGCATCCGGGGTTCCAGTTCCAGAATGAGTGAGTTCGAGGTCAGCTTCTGCCATTGGTACACTGCAGACCATAGATCGGGCTGATTTTCCTCTATCGGAAGGGTGTTCCTCAGGGTGAACTTCCTTTTCTGGGCAATTACGGATTACGTGGCCCTTCTTGCCGCAGTTATAGCATAGCACTGGGCGGCTTTCCGGGCGACTCGTGGATGGGGAAGGTGGTCGGTAGGGGGGTCGTGGTTTGTACCCTTTGGACAAGGCAGTAGACTCTTCCTTCTTTTCCGTAGAGCCCTTTCCTTTGGAGGCAGAGGAGCTCTTAGGTGTAGCGGTGGAGTGTAGCATAACATGAGCCTCCTGTAGTTTCACTTGCCGCAGCAACTCGGTGAACTTGTAGGGGCCCCCATCCATTATCTTGCTGCGGAGCATGTTGGCTATGGGGTGAGTGGGGCTTGATCCCCGCAGATACTGTTTATGGAGAGCTTCATCCATCCCCGATGCGGAGACCAGCTTACGATTGAGTAGGACCCCGAGGACCAGCTGTAGGCGGTGGATGAAAGCCGACAGGTCCTCTCCTTCCTTCTGATAAAGACGGAAGTACTTCGTCCAGAGCGCTCCTTCGTCTTCTGCTAGTCCATACGCCTCCAACAGGAACACCACCATTTCCAACGCTGTCAACTCTGGGTGTTGGTCCCTGTGGATGGTCAACATAGTAGACGCAGGGGGTCTGAGGCATTCCATAATACGCTGCCGCTTTACAGTGTCAGTGCACGACCACTCCTCTACTACTTTTACTGCATTCCCCCTCCACAGGTCTATTCCTTCTTCCCCCTGGGGTATTGGAAGTACTCCAGAGAAGGCCTTAAGCTTCCTATAACTTTGAGACTGGGATGCCACAGTGAGGGCTTCTACGAATTGGGGTAGCGTCACCCCCATTATGGAACCTTCGTTCGTTGCTCTCTCTCCGATAGGCCGAGAGTTTACCTCGCGGGGTGGAGAGGGAGGACTGTCAGCCCAACTACTGGCGTCCGGGAGGCCGCTTGGGGTAAAGGAGACTTTGGGTTGGGGACGGTCAACCCGGTTTGGGGTACTGGACACGGGGGTAAGTGGCGTCCAGGTACTGGTGGACGGTTCGTCGGGATCTTGAGGAGGGGCTCTGAGCGAGAACATTTCCCGTATTACTGGCAAGTCCGAGTATATAAGGGGGTATCCTTCTGGTGGGCACTCGGGGGCTATTAGAATATTCGGGGCCGCTTCAGGGCCTATGTCCCGGCATACGGTGAATAGTAGTGCACTCAAGTGATAAGTAGAGTCGAACACCCTGCCACGGTACCATATTCTATCTGCGCCTAAGAGTTTGCTCAGTGAGTTCCGGATGTCAGTTTCAGGTACTAACGCCGGGACGTTACCTACTGCAACCACATGTCTAGGTGGTTCACGGACGGTGGTGGCCCACGCGTGGACCTCTTGACGTGAGGGAATTACCATGATGCTGATTTTTGGTGATTCGGTTTTGAATAGGGCACCCCAGGTCTAAGATCTCAGCAGCGCCTCCAAATGTAACGGTCATATCACCCCACCCAATCGCATATACCGCGTGCGTGGAGGGAACATGCTATGTTACCAAGGGGGTGCGTGGTGCAATACCTGTTGGCTCACAGAAGGCTGAGCATCCGCTAAGGGAACCTGGGGCAATGTATTACAATACTAATGATGCAGCGCCTCCACCTGCGATGGCTCCCACCAGAGGGGGAGTAGTTCCTCGCAGGACAATACACAATGACCACACAGACAGCTCTATATAACTATTGACTTTACTAAATGCAGCAACTTATCACATTACATCTCAACACATGCGCCACGGCGGACGCTAACCACTCTAGGCGTCACGGCGGACGCTACCACCTCTAGGCGTCACGGCGGACGCTACCACCTCTAGGCGTCACGGCGGATGCTAACCTCCCGCAGAGTGACCCCACCCTGTGTTCAGTAACCCCCACCCAAATGTCTTGCACTCCCAAAATCATATACCAATGTCTGCAAATGTATGTGTGACTGCGCCGCCACTATGTCTGGTGATAGGCCTGGTTGGTGCACGTGAGTTGCAGGTTACCTGCCCGGGCTCCAGCCACGGGTACCGCGATATCACCGGAGTTCCGCCCGATCCGACGTTGTCCTCCACACCGCGTTGGGTGAATTCCAGCGCGGATAATATCACCTTAGTCCCAGGGTCTTTGATAGTGTTCTGAGCCCAGAACCCACCTCGCAGGGCCGCACGGCTTTAGCACTGTGTCCCTGACTAAGCTACCAATAAATGGGTCAGTGTCCCTATCTAGGGCCTGTCCCTATACTCCACAAGCTATTAAGTGGCTCAGGACCTAACTGGGGGCCTGGGGGCTGCTGGCCTAATGCAGAGGGTCACTGACCCTTGCATCCACCTCTTACCCCTAGCTGGTCCGGATCCTGACTGCCTGTGTCACTGCAAAACCCCGCGAAAAGTATCTCTCCTTTCCCGGGCAAATCCCTCAGCCCTATTGGCTCCCTGGCGTCAGGTGTCTCTGCCCCTATGCACCCTGGGGGCTGGCCGTCTATCCTCGCACATGCGCGAGCTATCAGGGGCCTCCCGCGCTAGCTGGCATCCTGCGCATGCGCGAGCTAACTGTCATGGCGGCGCCCTGCTCCGCTAGCCGCCGGGCCGGTGGCAACGCGATCGCGGCCTTAGCGACGGCCCGATCGCGTCCCCGGCAACCGGCCTGCTCGCCGCTCGCGTCCCCGGCAACCGCCCGACCCGCTTCCCTAGCAACCGGCCGCACAGCAACACCGCGCGCTCGCAACGGTGAAGGAGGAGGCGAGTGCGCAAGGGGGGGGGACAAGGGAGGGGGCGAGTGCGCGAGGGGGACCTGGCTACATCTATATATATATATATATATATAGCAAATGGAAATATACTGTATGCTCATTTGCATGTCTTAGGCAGGTCTGCAACCCCACCTTTCACCATTATCACCCAGCACACAGCACTTCCACTGAAGCAAGGGATTTTTGGAAATGACATGCAAATGAGCACACAGTGCCACTTTTTGATTCAAAAACCATTTTAAACATGGTTCCCTATAGGCTTAAGCTTGCTGCATGGTCACAGCTTTGAGCACAGCCGGGTTAAGATGCATAGCCAGAAAACCCACCCACAGACAGCTGTTTCGACCTTACTGGGTCTCATCAGTGTGGGGTTGGTTATCTGGCTATGCAATGAAGCAATGAGGATGGGGTTTACCATACTTAGTTAAGTTATGGTGAGTAACAAAAGTGACAAAAACCTACCACAGCAAAGCATATAACAAATGGAAATATACTGTATGCTCATTTGCATGTCTTAGGCAGGTCTGCAACCCCGCCTTTCACCATTATCACCCAGCACACAGCACTTCCACTGCAGCAAGGGATTCTGGGAAATGACATGCAAATGAGCACACAGTGCCACTTTTTGCTTCAAAAACCATTTTAAACATGGTTCCCTGTAGGCTTAAGCTTGCTGCATGGTCACAGCTTTGAGCACAGCCAGGGTTAAGATGCATAGCCAGAAAACCCACCCACAGACAGCCGTTTCAACCTTAATGGGTCTCATCAGTGTGGGGTTGGTTAACTGGCTATGCAATGAAGCAATGAGGATGGGGTTTACCATACTTAGTTAAGTTATGGTGAGTAAAAAAAGTGACAAAAACCCACCACAGCAAAGCATATAGCAAATGGAAATATAACTGTATGCTCATTTGCATGTCTTAGGCAGGTCTATACAAAAAAAAAAGACTGCGCCTTTTGTTATCTACTGCAATAGTGTACAAACTATAATGTATTTTCAAAAATTATAAAAAAATAAATAAATATTAAAAGGATACTTATATATACCAGAAAATGATGCAATAGCAATATTATCCACAAAAATAAAAGTAAAAACTAAATCATATAACATAAACTAGTATTACCAGTGACAATTCTAATTAAAACATAAAAACATGCATGAATGAGAAAAATAAAAAAGGATGAGTGAACATTGAGGAATATTAGGAAAAAATAAAAAATAAATATATATAAAAATAGAGTCCACAAAAACCATATAATTATAGTTCTGTTGAGATGGATGGAATGGATGATGGCCCTCTATATAGGATACTGACAGCTTTCTGAAAGGAACAACGACCTCCCAATGGATCTAGGAAAACGAGAAGAGAAGAAAGCGCCCGATCCTAGTGTTGTATGATAAGATACAAAATTCAATATTCCAATAAAACTCCAACAAATGCACACTCACAAACATAAAAAGTAATCAAGCATGTAATGAGTAATACTCATAAACCAGACGCTGGAAACTGCTGCTCCGCTCACACGTCCTGCTCCCACATGTTGTATGGCACCTCTGAGCTACCGTCCAGCAGGAGCTCCAGAGAGTATGCAGCTACTCCTGTTGTCAACTGGAAACAAACTGTAGTGAACAGAGTTTCCTGATAGGAGGATGGGAGATGGTAGGGCCATGGGAAACAAATCACCAGTGTGTCACCATGAGGTAGCGTCTCATAGTCCCAAAATCAGTACGTCAGCGCGGGGCAGCGTCACAGAGTCCCAGAGTCCCAGAGTCTTAGTGAGAGTCCCAGATAGAAAAAGGTCTGGTGCAGTGACCGTCACTAGTTTAACTAGTATCCCTACGCGTTTCTTCACACAGGTGATTTTATCAGGGTTCAGTGTGAAGAAACGCGTAGGGATACTAGTTAAACTAGTGACGGTCACTGCACCAGACCCTTTTCTATCTGGGACTCTCATTAAGACTCTGGGACTCTGTGACGCTGCCCCGCGCTGACGCGCTGATTTTGGGACTCTGGGACGCTACCTCATGGTGACACACTGGTGATTTGTTTCCTATGGCCCTACCATCTCCCTTCCTCCTATCCGGAACCTCTGTTCACTACAGTTTGTTTCCAGTTGACAACAGGAGTAGCTGCATACTCTCTGGAGCTCCTGCTGGACGGTAGCTCAGAGGTGCCATACAACTCGTGGGAGCAGGACGTGTGATCGGAGCAGCAGTTTCCAGCGTCTGGTTTATGAGTATTACTCATTACATTCTTGATTACTTTTTATGTTTGTGAGTGTGGATTTGTTGGAGTTTTATTGGAATATTAAATTTTGTATCTTATCATACTAAGCTAGGATTGGGCGCTTTCTTCTCTTCTCGTTTATATATATATATATATAAATAAGAAAAACAAACAAAAAACAGGTGCACTCATAGTGTAGAAAGTTTTTAAATTTATAAGGAACTGAAATTAAAATATGAACTGCGTACTCACAAACAAATCAGATATTATCGCATGTATGAGATAAATACTGAATCGCCAACAACTGCAGCAGGGTCCCAACTGAGCCTTCCCCGTCTCTGAACAGGGGGGCCGATGATCGTGGCAAACACTCCGTGTACCGGAAGTAGATGTTACACCGGTACTGCCCGCAGACGAGACCCGTCCCTTCTACTGAGGTGAGGAACGTATAAGGGCACACACCCGCAGCAAAAGGAGCGTGTCCGGAGTGTGGTGATTGCGGCGTTGCCAGGCCAGGTGATGTTAGCTAGCAATACTTGCCGGTACCGGTGAAGAAGTGCCGTCGTCGTTGCCGTTAGCCTAGGTCAGGGATTGGAGAATTCCGGAAGGTCGTTTGTCCAAGTGAGGGTCGAGAACAGAGAAGGACGTCCGCCAAGCCAAGTCGTAACCTGAGTGAATGAGAGAGAAAGAACGCCAGAGTAGTAATCCCAGAGGAAACTATGTCGAGCAATGAATGAGTGGCAGGACAGGCAATATAAAGCGTGGCTGACCAATAGGAAGAGGAGGCAGGCCTGGAGGAGTACATGGAGCTGTCCTGGATAGGCTGTCCAAAGGAGGATACAGGTGAGCAGTCTTTATGCCTGATTGATCCTTGTGTGTGTGTTGGGGGCGGAGTCTCACTGCAGGAGCAGTGAATAAATTAAAAGAATCCTGGGCGCGCTCTGTAACAGAGACGGCGCGCGCTCGTTAACGGCAGCAGCCGTCACAGCTCGAGCCGCCCGTGGTATGGTAAGCGTCCGCCGCGCACGAGGAGGAAATTCCCTGACAGCCGAGACCGGAGGGAGCCGATGCCGGGAGCGCCCCGCAGCAGCAGGAGGAACATGAGGTGAGGGAAGGCCATGCCGCGGCAACTGCGGGCCCCGAATCCTCACAGTACCCCCCCTCAGGATTGGCCTCAGGACGATCCTCCCAGGGTTTAGATGGAAACTTCTTTCGGAAATGTTTGAGAAGTCCAGGTGCATGGATATCTGTAAGAGGTACCCATGATCTCTCTTCGGGTCCAAAGCCCTTCCAATGGACCAAGAAGTGAACCTTACCTCTTGAGAGGCGGGAATCCAGTATAGCCTGGACCTCATACTCCTCGTAGCCCTGTACGATCACTGGATCAGGTTTAACCATGTGGTCCAGAAAGAGGGAACTGGAGATGAAGGGTTTGAGAAGCGAGGTGTGAAAAACATTAGGGATTCTCATGTTTTGAGGTAATTGAAGTCGGAAGGGAACCGGATTTACCTGCTCCATGATGGAAAAGGGACCGAGAAACCTAGGTGCAAATTTGGGGAAAGGAGTCTTGAGATGAAGTTCTTGGAAGACAGCCAGACCTTGTCCCCGGGTTTGTAGTTGGGTGCCGGACGGCGGTGACGATCGGCCTCGGTTTTAGATGTCAAGGAGGCTTTTTGTAGTGCAGATTGAATTCTGGACCAAGAGTCCTGTAAGAGGGCGATATGCTCGTCCACGGCTGGTACTCCAGAGGAGTTTTTGGAAATAGGTAGGCGAGCCGGATGGAATCCGTAGTTGATAAAGAAGGGAGTCTCACGGGTAGACTCATTCCTGGAGGAATTGAAGGCATACTCTGCCCAGACAAGCAATTCTGCCCAATCATCCTGAGAGTTAGAGACGAAGCATCTTAAGTATTTCATGAGGGATTGATTAACCCTCTCGGTCTGTCCGTTAGATTGAGGGTGGTATCCAGAAGAAAAGGAAGATGAGATGCCCAGTCTTTTGGTGAAATTCCTCCAGAATTTGGAGACGAATTGGGAGCCCCGATCAGATATGATGGAAGTGGGAATCCCATGAATACGGAAAATCTCTTTGGAGAAAATATCAGCTAGGGCGGGTGAGGAGGGTAATTCTTTGAGAGGGATAAAATGTGCCATCTTGGAAAACCGGTCCACTACAACAAGAATGGTGTTCATGCCATTCGACCTAGGCAACTCCACAATAAAATCCATTGATATGTGGGACCAGGGACGCTCCGGAATAGGTAAGGGTAAGAGAAGGCCCTGAGGTTTCTGATGAGGAATCTTGTTACGCGCACATACCGGACAGGACCGTGTAAATTCAAGAATGGTTCTGACCATATTGGGCCACCAGAAAGTGCGACGGATGAGATCCAATGTCTTCTTGGAAGATGTTTTTGTGATTTGATGATCTTCTCAAGATTCTTGAACGCCGCAGCCGCTAAGATTCTTTGTTTAGAAAGGATGGACTTGGTGGTCTTTTCCGGTCTCTCTTCAGAAGAGTGTTGCCTGGAGAGGGCATCCGCCTTGACGTTCTTAGTGCCGGGAATATATGAAAGAACAAAATTAAATCTGGAGAAAAATAATGACCAGCGGGCTTGGCGAGGACCTAAACGACGGGCATTCTCAATGAACAGTAAGTTTTTATGGTCCGTGAGGATAGTGAATGGCTCTTTAGACCCCTCCAGAAGATGCCTCCATTCTTGAAGAGCCAACTTGACGGCCAAAAGTTCCCTATTGCCCACATCATAATTTCTTTCAGCAGAAGAAAACTTTTTGGAGAAAAACCCGCAAGGGTGAAGTTTATCCTGGGAAGAAAATTTCTGAGACAGAACCGCACCCGCCCCACAGTCCGAAGCATCAACCTCTAGGGTGAATGGGAAATTAGTGTTCGGATGTCGAAGGAGGGGAGCAGAGACAAAGGCTTGTTTCAGCGTTTTGAAAGCCGTGACTGCCTCCAGAGACCAAGATGAAGGATCTGCACCTTTTTGGGTCAGTGCCGTGATAGGAGCGATGATAGTAGAAAAGTTACGGATAAACGTCCGGTAATAGTTGGAAAAACCTAAAAATCGTTGAATAGATTTGAGGGAATTGGATTGCGGCCAATCTACGACGGCTTTCAGTTTCTCTGGGTCCATGGCCAAGCCTCTGTTGGAGATGATATACCCAAGAAAGGAAGTGGTAGACTGGTGAAAAATGCATTTCTCCATTTTATCAAACAACCGGTTCTCTTGGAGGCGTGAAAGCACAAACTTCGTGTGGATGATATGGTCCTGTAAGTTTTGGGAGAAAATAAGAATGTCATCCAGGTAGACAATGACAAAGTGATTTAGGACGTCCCGAAAAATGTCATTGATAAAGTCCTGAAAAACTGCTGGTGCGTTGCACAAACCGAAGGGCATCACTAGGTATTCGTAGTGTCTGCTACGGGTGTTGAAGGCAGTCTTCCATTCATCGCCCTCACGGATGCGGATGAGGTTGTATGCCCCACGAAGGTCAAGTTTGGTAAAGAGGTTGGCCCCCTGAAGTCTGTCGAAGAGTTCGGAGATAAGTGGGAGTGGATAATGACTTTTCACCGTAATATGGTTCAGACCCCGGTAATCAATACATGGTCTGAGAGTACCATCCTTCTTCTTGACGAAGAAGAATCTGCCCCCGCAGGAGAGTTGGAGTGACGTATAAAGCCCCACTTAAAGTTCTCACGAATATATTCGTCCATGGCTTCCGTCTCGGGCAACGAGAAAGGGTAAGACTTGGCTTTAGGCAAGGTATATCCAGGTACCAGGTCAATCGGACGATGAGGGGGTAGGAGCTCAGACTGTGTCTTGCTAAAAATGTCCAAAAATTCTGCGTAAGGGGAAAGTAACTCTCTCTGAGGACTGGATGTGTTAGCTAATAGAAAGGATGGTCGCTCGGCAGGTAAAGGGGATTCTTCTGACCTTGACCTCCAATCAATGGGATTAGGGGATACCCAATCGATGAGCGTATTGTGCTTCTATAACCAGGGCAAGCCGAGCATGATCGATGTACCGGGGCATGAATCACGTCAAAGCCCAGGGTCTCTTTGTGAGAATGAGTAGAAAGGGTGATAGGTCCGGTCTCCAAGGAGATATATGCCAGAGTGAGAGGCTGATTATCAATCCCGACCAAGGAAATGGGGGAGTTCTTCTTGGAAATTGGAATCTGATTCTGTTCAGAAAAGGTCTGATCCATGAAGTTCCCTCCTGCGCCGGAATCGATAAATGCAGCTGTGGAGGTGAAGAAGGTAGGACCAGAAAGAGAAACGGGAATGGTCAATCTTTTGGGGAGTTCCCTTCTCAGTAGGGGACCAGAAGATTTAGCACCCAGGAAGCACCCCTTCGTACTCACTGGGTTTGGTCGTTTCCCGAAGAAGGTGGATTGTCACGGGTACGCTGTTGGGAAGATCCGCAATGATGGCACGACTCTCCGGTTGAGCGAAATTGTCGTAAAGGTGCCCGGGGTTGCTGGACTCCGAGTTGCATCGGCTCTGGAGCTTCCAGCGCAGGCAGCAGAGAGAGGACGGGTCTCGGGGTAGTAGAAAATCTTTGAGAAGGAAGCACGGAAAGGCGTAGACCGGGATTGCTGACGCAGAGCCCGGCGTACCTGAAGACGTTGGTCCATACGAATGGCCAGGGTGATGAGGTCCTCTAGCAGTCCTGGCCTGGTTTTAGAAGCAAGTTCATCCTTCAGGGAATCCGATAGGCCATTTCAGAAGACGTAGACTAAGGCCTCCTGACCCCAACGAGTCTCAGCTGCTATGGTCCTGAATTCCAAGGCGTATTGGGCCACAGGTCGACGTCCCTGTGTAAGGTGCAGCAGGGAATCAGAAGCAGTTTCTTGTCGTGCGGGGGTATCGAAGACCTGTTGAAAGTCTCGCCTGAAAGCTGCATAATCTCGGGTAATATCCGGTCGCAGTTCCCAGATCAGGGTAGCCCATGCCAGTGCGTTACCTGTGAGCAGACTGTATACATAAGCTACCTTTTTCCGACCAGTAGAATACAGCTGCGGAGCCATCTCGAAAGCCGCGGCAAGCGTGGGGATCCCCTGCGTAGGGCTTCAGAGCCAGAATCTTCGGAGCTGAGGAGAAAGTAGATGTAAAATCGGACTGCGCAGGCGGCGCAGGCGCAGGTGGTGTCTGTAGAGATAGGTCCTGTACCTGTTGGGAGAGGAGAACCATTTGATCCGTTAAGGCCTGGATTTGTTGATACATGGCCGTCATCATAGAGTCCACATCAGTCTGGTCTGCGTCTTGTGGGCTCGACATAATGTTGAGCCGGTACTGCCCGCAGACCAGACCCGTCCCTTATACTGAGGTGAGGAACGTATAAGGGCACGCACCCGCAGCAAAAGGAGCGTGTCCGGAGTGTGGTGATTGCGGCGTTGCCAGGCCAGGTGATGTTAGCTAGCAATACTTGCCGGTACCGGTGAAGAAGTGCCGTCGTCGTTGACGTTAGCCTTGGTCAGGGATTGGAGAATTCCGGAAGGTTGTTTGTCCAAGCGGGGGTCGAGAACCAGAGAAGGACGTCTGCCAAGCCAAGTCGTAACCTGAGTGAATGAGAGAGAAAGAACGCCAGAGTAGTAATCCCAGAGGAAACTATGTCGAGCAATGAATGAGTGGCAGGACAGGCAATATAAAGCGTGGCTGACCAATAGGAAGAGGAGGCAGGCCTGGAGGAGTACATGGTGCTGTCCTGGAAAGGCTGTCCAAAGGAGGATACAGGTGAGCAGTCTTTATGCCTGATTGATCCTTGTGTGTGTGTTGGGGGCGGAGCCTCACTGCAGGAGCAGTGAATAAATTAAAGGAATCCTGGGCGCGCTCTGTAACAGAGACGGGCGCGCGCTCGTGAACGGCAGCAGCCGTCACAGCCGTCACAGCTCGAGCCGCCCGTGGTTTGGTAAGCGTCCGCCGCGGACGAGGAGGAAATCCCCTGACAGCCGAGACCGGAGGGAGCCGATGCCGGGAGCGCCCCGCAACAGCAGGAGGAACAGGAGGTGAGGGAAGGCCATGCCGCGCCACTGCGGGCCCCGAATCCTCACAGTAGATTACATGTGCCAAGTGCCTTACGCTTCCCCTCTGCTGTTAGATGCCCGTCTCATCACAGGGAACTTTCGGATCAGCTGTGTTACTCCCACCATAGGAGGCATTGCAGTTGTAGTCCGCCCAGATGACACAGGGCTAAGCGTCTCCGTTTGCACGTGAAGTGCTAGCAGTTCAATATGTATAATAATATACAATAAATGTACTCCAAATGGGTGTGTCATTTGGAGTACATTTATTGTACATTATTATACATATTGAACTGCTAGCACTTCATGTGCAACAGGAGACGCTGCAACCCCGCCTTTCACTATTATCACACACACACACACACACACACACACACACACACACACACACACACACACACACACACACACACACACACACACACACACACACACACACACACACACACACACACACACACACACACACACACACACACACACACACACACACACGAACAGATGCTTATCCCATATGAATAGAACAAAAAGTATATTACCAGATTGGAGTCCAGCAAAAAGAGACAGCACACTGCATTTAGTCTTCAGAAAAAAACTGTATTGAATCACAGGGCACTGCAACCAATGTTTTGGTCACTGGGAAACTTGTACACATATATACATATACATATATATACACACACACACATATATATATATATATATATATATATATATATATATATATATGAGCAACACTACAGAAGGCACTCCAAGCGAAGAGTCACATTTCAAGGTGCATGCTCCATAAACATGATGTATACAACTAATGCTTTCCCAGGTAAGGAAGGAAAGAAGCAGCACTCAGATATACACTGGCGGCAACTTTTATTCTTCTGCGGCCGCCACCGCAATGTGCGGGCAGACACGGCTGGTTTTTTTTTTTTCCTGGCGCGTGTCGCGCGTCACTGTTGCGCCGGTCACACGTGCCAGGGTTCCCCGGCATCCCCGAAGGCCCCGAAGGTTGAAGGGGTAAGGGGAAGATGCGGAGCAGCCAGGGGGAGCAGCCAGGGGGAGCAGCCAGGGGGAGCAGCTGGGGATCGCGATGGGAGCAGGCGGGGGTCGCGAGGCGCTACGAAGATGCGCACGCGGGGAGGGGAAGATGCGGGGAAGGCGGCTGGCGCGTGGCCAAGTGTGGCACCAGCCGAAAACAATTACAGGCAAATGTTAGGATCAAGCTGGCCGCAGCAGTATATCTTAAACTGTATTGAAAAAAATACATCAGAATTCTTTGAATTCTATGATTTTACATATTAGGACATAATAACAATCATCTGTTCCTTAGCAGGTCTTAAAGTTAGGTAAATACAACCTCAGATGAACAACAACACATAACATATTACACTGTGTCATGATTTATTTAACAAAAATAAAGCCAAAATGGTGAAGTCATATGTGAGAAACTAAGTATTCCTTATGATTCAATAGCTTGTAGAACCACCTTTAGCAGCAATAACTTGAAGTTATCATTTTCTGTATGACTTTATCAGTCTCTAACATCATTGTGGAGGAATTTTGGCCCACTGTTCTTTACAACGTTGCTTCAGTTCATTGAGGTTTGTGGGCATTTGTTTATGCACAGCTCTCTTAAGGTCCAGCCACAGCATTTCAATCGGGTTGAGGTCTGGATGTTGACTGGGCCATTGCAACACCTTGATTCTTTTCTTTTTCAGCCATCTGTTGTAGATTTGCTGGTGTGCTTGGGATCATTGTCCTGTTGCATGACCCAATTTCGGCCAAGCTTTAGCTGTCGAACAGATGGCCTCACATTTCATTCTAGAATACTTTGGTATACAGAGGCGTTCATGGTTGACTCAATGACTACAGGTTTCCCAGGTCCTGTGGCTGCAAAAACAAGCCCAAATCTTCACCCCTCCACCACCGTGCTTGACAGTTGGTATGTGGTGTTTGTGCTGATATGCTCTGTTTGGTTTTCACCAAATGTGGCGCTGTGCATTATGGCCAAACATCTCCACTTTGGTCTCGTCTGTCCAAGGGACATTGTTCCAGAAGTCTTGTGGTTTGTTCAGATGCAACTTTGCAAACCTAAGCCATGCTACCATGTTCTTTTTAGAGAGAAGAGGCTTTCTCCTGGCAACATTTCCAAACAAACCATACTTGTTCAGTCTTTTTCTAATTGTACTGTCATGAACTTTAACACTTAACATACTAACTGAGGCCTGTAGAGTCTGAGATGTAACTCTTGTTTTTTTTGCAATTTCTCTGAGCATTGCACGGTCTGATCTTGGGGTGAATTTGCTAGGACGTCCACTCCTGGGAAGATTGGCAACTGTCTTGAATGTTTTACACTTTTGAATAATCTTTCTCAGTGTAGAATGATGGACTTTAAATTGTTTGGAAATGGCCTTACAGTATAACCCTTCCCAGATTTATTGGCAGCAACAATTGCTTCTCTAAGATCATTGCTGATGTCTTTCTTCCTTTGCATTGTGTTAACACACACCTGAATGCTCCAGACCAGCAAACTGCCAAACTGCTGTTTTCAAGTTTAAAATTATACATTTCTCACTGAAGATTTCGAAAAGTATAAGAGGAATGTGATGACTCAGGAGATTCCTTCTCTTCCTGGTCCCTCTCCCCCGTCTCCTGTTGCCCTTCCTACTCCTTCCAAGCCTCTCCTTTACCCTCCACCTCTCTCCCTTTGCTGCAGCGTGTACCCCGCAGGTCTCGCATACCCACGCGGTCCCTGAGTCCCTGCTATGATCCTCCCCGTTCCCTCTCTCCCGCAGTGCCCACATCACCTTCCCCTGTGGTGGCATCCATCCCGTTGCCTCCTCCCTGCGTGGTACCTGCGGCGCGGCGTTCTGCGCGCCTGGTGATGCCCCGACTCGTGCGCTCCTGCAGCCCACAGGGGGTGCGCCAACATGCCACTCCGCTGACTCACCTGATCCCTCTGCACCCCTTTGCTCGCCATCGCACGGGTGCAGGCCGCGCGCGTGTTCCCCTTCTCTTGGCATCCTCCCCCTCCTGCGGTCTTCCCTTGCTCCGTGCGGGCCACTCCTGTTTTGCAGCCGGTGTGCGCGCATCCCCAGCTTACAGGGGGCGCGCACAAACTCCTCTTATCAGGCTTCCCCTGTCTCCGCCTCCCAAGCCTTACAGGCAATTCCTCTGACTGCCCCTTCTGTCTCCACCTCTTCTCTCCCTGACCTATCTCTACCTTCTCCCACTTCTCTCTCTACTCTTCCCCTCTCTGTCATTGGTGCACCTTCCTTTATAATCCCTGTCTGGCCACTTCTTCCTCGCTCTGCATAGTTCCTGTTTCCCTGTGTACTGTCCTATGCTGTGCTCCCTCTCCGTTCCTGTGGTTTCCTGCTCCTGTGCTACTGCACCGACACACTTTATTCGAGCAAATGCCTGGTTTGTACCTGGCAGAAACCTGGAATCCGCCACTGCTCACCTCTTGCATGCTTCGTTGCGCTTGCCTTCCCAGCCACGGTTCATGCCTGGCTGACGGGGGCCTGATCTTGTTAAATGATAATGAGAATGATTTACTAGGCTGCGATGTTTCGATTGTCCACCAGATGGCATAAACTCATGACTTAAGTAATGTGTGGCCTTTGCAAGTTGTTTCGTTTCCAAAAAAAGTTACTTTATCCCAGTACAGTATGCTATTGTGTAACTTGTCCTTGAGACTGAAGGAATAGTTGCAAAAAATGTATCAATTTAGGCTTTACATACAGTAATGTATTAAATAAAGACAAAGATCATTTTCACTTACACTATTCTACAGAGACATGAGTGAACAAGTGGAGCCCGTGTTCCAAAAACCTGACAGAAGTTATGCTTATTTGATATGGGCCGCTATAAATGCAACAGAGGATAAGATGGCAACAGTTGTTCAAATTTATCAGTATTTTATCGAAAATTATGACTTTTACAGATTTTCGCCAACTCCTCATTTGTGGAAGCATGCAATAAGGAAAAGGTTATGTAGTGACCCCTGTTTTCACCGTATTGAGCCCCAATTTGTTGGAGGGTATTGGTGTGTGTCACAGGGTTTTTCCCGTATCTATGATAATGGAGGCGGCAAAAGGCGAAGGGTCGTGTTAAAACGAAATAAGAAGCGACAGTCCCTGCCAAGCAATGCGCCAGAACCAGAACCAGAACCAGCAGCAGCACCAGCTTATCATCATGGTCCCGCCGTCGGTGACAAATCTGAGATGGATTTCGCAGCCAGTTTTGATGAAGCTTGCATGTACCTAAGCGATTTCCCGCTGACTACAGGTGGGCTAGTCCCTCTGCAAAATGATGAAAGCTGGACTGGAAGTGGGCCGGCGCCAGCGCAAGCTGAATGGGAAATTTAGTAATACTGTACTGTACAGTATGGTGAGTACTGTATTTTTGCCGTATTATTTTGGTGGGGCTGGCTGGGAACTTCTTTAGGGGGCTGACCATTACTGTACATTAAAACTTTTCATTTTGTTTTTCCTCAGAAAAGAAAACGGCTAATGGGGGGATTTCGATGGATTATATTGTACTGTATGCTGATGTTTTCCGGCCATACAGTATACTGTGTAATAAACCCGAATAAATAAAACTACTGTATGCATTTATTCTACAGTACATGTTCAGTAAATTACTGCACATACTGGGGGCGAGATGTGTTTGCAGCAGAGAGAGATTTAATAATATTGTACAGTGAGCAGGGGGTTCCCTGAGCCAGAAATTAATGCTCAGGGAACGCCCCTGCTCCTGATCAATATTATTAAAAATACGGAAAATGCTGCGTCATTACCATAGCTGATAGCCGCTAAGGCAATGAAGGGGTTAACCCACCGTGCCCGCTTTATTGTGTGTAGTGGGGATGGGTGAGGGGGGTATTTGGCCCTTGGTGTGAGTTTAGGACTTGCGGGAGGGGGGGGGGGTTGCGGGTGCACTTAACCCCTTCACGATCGTAGCAGTTAATACCGCTACGGTCATGAAGGGGTTAAGCCCTCCCGCTACCCCCCCCCCCCCGCAAGCCCTCCCCAACCATCGTTGGGGCGAATACCCCATTCACCCACCCTCCCGCTACCCACAATAAAAAAATACACACACACAGCAGCCGCCAAAAAATAAATAAATAAATGACAATAAATACATTGGAAATACATTTTTATTGATAGTGTAGATGTGCAGGGGGTCTCCGGAGCTGAACCGCGGTGGTTTTAGGTCTGGGGACCCCGTGCCCCCCGAGATACAGGCCCCTTTAGGGGGTGCCGGTAGCCCTCTGCTTGGTTTAAAGGTCCGATCACGTGATCGCGGCCTGTAAACCAAGCAGAGCAGAGGGATACCGGCACCCCCTAAAGGGGCCTGTATCTCGGGGGGCACGGGGTCCCCAGACCTGAAACCTGTGCGCTTCAGCTCCGGAGACCCCCTGCACATGTACACTATCAATAAAAATGTATTTCAAATGTATTTATTGTCATTTATTTATTTATTTATTTATATTTATTTATTAATTGTGCTGCTGCTGCTGCTGCAAGTCGTAAACTCACACCAAGGGCCAAACACCCCCCTCACCCCCAATAAAAAAAATTCACGCACAGCAGCCCCACAATTAATAAATAAATCAAAATAAATAAATAAATAAAATCTATGTAAAACCCCCTCCCCCTATTCTCGCTTTTAAAACGCCCTGCCTTCTCTCTAATCTATGTAAAAAAAACCTCCCCCTATCCCCCTATCCCCCTATTGTGTGTGTGCGTTAAGCTTCCCTGCAAGCTATGTAAAAAAAACCTCCCCCTATTGTGTGTGTGTTTAAATCTGGCTGGCCTGTGTTTCTGAGTGCTGAGTGCTCTGCGTTTAAAGGTCCCGATCACGTGATCGCGGCCTGTAAACCAAGCAGAGCAGAGGGATACCGGCACCCCCTAAAGGGGCCTGTATCTCGGGGGGCACGGGGTCCCCAGACCTGAAACCTGTGCGCTTCAGCTCCGGAGACCCCCTGCACATGTACACTATCAATAAAAATGTATTTCAAATGTATTTATTGTCATTTATTTATTTATTTATTTATATTTATTTATTAATTGTGCTGCTGCTGCTGCTGCAAGTCGTAAACTCACACCAAGGGCCAAACACCCCCCTCACCCCCAATAAAAAAAATTCACGCACAGCAGCCCCACAATTAATAAATAAATCAAAATAAATAAATAAATAAAATCTATGTAAAACCCCCTCCCCCTATTCTCGCTTTTAAAACGCCCTGCCTTCTCTCTAATCTATGTAAAAAAAACCTCCCCCTATCCCCCTATCCCCCTATTGTGTGTGTGCGTTAAGCTTCCCTGCAAGCTATGTAAAAAAAACCTCCCCCTATTGTGTGTGTGTTTAAATCTGGCTGGCCTGTGTTTCTGAGTGCTGAGTGCTCTGCGTTTAAAGGTCCCGATCACGTGATCGCGGCCTGTAAACCAAGCAGAGCAGAGGGATACCGGCACCCCCTAAAGGGGCCTGTATCTCGGGGGGCACGGGGTCCCCAGACCTGAAACCTGTGCGCTTCAGCTCCGGAGACCCCCTACACATGTACACTATCAATAAAAATGTATTTCAAATGTATTTATTGTCATTTATTTATTTATATTTATTTATTAATTGTGCTGCTGCTGCTGCAAGTCGTAAACTCACACCAAGGGCCAAACACCCCCCTCACCCCCAATAAAAAAAATTCACGCACAGCAGCCCCACAATTAATAAATAAATCTAAATAAATAAATAAATAAATAAAGACATGAAGAGAAATAAATATATACTGTACAGTATATACACTGTATATATATATATATATATATATATATATATATATATATATATATATATATATATACAGTATACATATATACACTGTGTATATATACTGTATATATATATATATATATATATATATATATATATATATATATATATATATATATATATATATATATATATACATACTGTATGTGAGTGAAAAGAGAAAAAAGTAACCCGTATGGGAGCACTCAGGTATGCAATTGATATATTTGTTTATTTATTTGACACAGTGCAAAAAGGGATGAATAAACAGTACATGATTTAAAAACACTTAAAAAAGAGGCATGGACCCTTAAACACTAATGAACAGCACTAGGGAACGACACACACTGTCAACCCTAAACATGAAAAGGATAGTGACTCAAAAAACACTAGGGAGAATCAAAGTGAATCACAATACAGTAGGTTACTGGGTTTAAAGGCACCTACAGTATACAACGCTAAGGATAATGCACACTACAATACCAAAAAGTATTTTAACCAAGCAAGTAAACCAAAATCAATATATACTGTAAGTAACAACCAGAAAAGACAATTTAAAACCAAACTAACCCTTACAATACCAAGGATTACATCTATCTAATTGTAAAAAACCTTATACATTATACACAGCATTGTTTAAAAACCCCTTCCCCCCTAATGTTTGTGTTAAGCAGATTACACTGAAGGGAGAGAGATATAAAGGCCTAAAGCCCCTTCCCCCCCTAATGTTTCTGTTAAGTAGATTACACTGAAGGGAGAGAGATATAAAGGCCTAAAGCCCCTTCCCCCCTAATGTTTGTGTTAAGCAGATTACACTGAAGGGAGAGAGATATAAAGGCCTAAAGCCCCTTCCCCCCCTAATGTTTCTGTTAAGTAGATTACACTGAAGGGAGAGAGATATAAAGGCCTAAAGCCTTACCTGCATTGGTAAACCCTCCCTGCATTGGTAAACCCTCCCTGCATTGATGTCGTGTAGTGTACAGTATGTAAATGTGGGGAGGAGGGGGGCCCAATGTGCATAATGTACTGTGAGGTCTAACCACCCTCACCCCCTACCCACATACTGTACCGTTACCCCCCCCCCCCCCCCCCATCCTGGCCATGGCCCCTCACGCACAGCAGCTCCACAATTAATAAATAAATCTAAATAAATACATGAAGAGAAATAAATATATACTTTATATATAAATGTGAGTTTATAACTAAAATAAAGAATATTATTTCTAGGGGCCCTAGAACAGAAGTTCCCACGCCAATTTCGCGCTCATTGCTCTTTTTTTTGCTCTTTTTTTACAATGTTGCTGGTCTTGCGGCTTTGCAGGATGCAAGCAAAAAGCGCAGTGTATGAAGTCTGGGTGAGCGCTTTCCACATTTGATGCCTACGGCACCTTCCCATTTCTACACACTTCAATACCTGCACAGTTGGTAGCGCTTTCCATCCCAGCTACCATTCTGGATTTTCACCTCTCACAGGCCATTCTTGCCCGAGTCTGTCCTATCAGACAGGGGCATTAACCTGTATCCACACCACCTGGACAATTTCTCTCTGTCAGAGACTTGTGCTATTTATTTTATATATTTTTGTGTAATTATTCATGCAAATTTATGCTCATTTCATATGTGGTTTTCAACATAAAGTGGCTGCTGGGCCTGATCCTAACTCATACAGTATACAGTAGCGCTTCCCTGTTTGTTTGTTTATTGCAAGCAAAAAGCAGTTTGTAGTACTGAGTGTGAGATAAATTACTGTATTTATCAGTGTTGATCAAAGAGAGTTGATCAGAAGGATTCCCCTTATATACAGTACGTAGAATTAATAAAATTGTATTATTTTCCGATATCCGCAGTGATTCTGGTCAACCTGACAGATTTTTAGTAATACAGTATACTGTACTGCAAGACCATGTGTTGTCTACCTTTTACTACAGTATACTGTACTGTATGAATGACAATAGAGTGCTGTATACTTTATAAGGGGAATCCTTCTGATCAATTCTCTTTGATCAATACTGATAAATACAGTATCATATTTATACCCCTTTAGCACCTGTCGTTCCATCCTATGCACCCATTTACTGTACAATGGTGATTGCGGTCGTATTCACGTACTTTATGTGAGATAAATTAACCAGTTCTTTTATTGCTGAAGTCGCCACAAAATACTTTTATTTACAAATACAGTACAATACAATGGTGAAACATTTCAAGTTAACAGCAATTCAAAACATCAACACACAATAATACATACTTTACAGTACTGTATACTGTACTAGTATATTTGGGCCTTGTCTTTGGGGGTTTATTAATGCAATTATTAGGGTGACCTGGCGTTGGAAATACTGACACAGTACAATCCTACAGTACAGCTACACCACCCACCCCCTCCCTTAGAGTTTTTAATCCCTCCCTGGCCAAGCATCAATCGTCTGGCTAATCCAATCCAAGCCATTGTTTTGTTAAACTGGCCCTGGGCTGTTCAGAACAGCCACTGCTTCTAAATTACTGAAAATATACAGGATAAATATACAGTGATGTGAAATAATCCTTTCTGTGTGTCTGAGAGTGTTGAAAGTCACCAGGTCCTCATCTAGTAGAGTACATTCTCGAATACCTTTAGAATAAAAATACAGTATATATAAATATACAGTATAAATATTGCACAGTATACTGTAATGTTAAATAACCCATCCTGTTCTTTTTCCCTTCATACTGTAACAGTATCCTCATTGTGTCTGCGGTACAGTAGTTCATTGAGAGAGGAGAGGTTTTGTGTACATCATTACTGCTGTTTATATACTGTACATTTGACTGCACAAGCAGATTTGACGAACACAAGGCCCCCCCTCCCCTCTGGTGCACCCTTTTTCCTGGAACGACAAGAAAACAAAAACTTTGTTCAGTTACTGTACTGTACTGTATGTGCGTACTGTATTATGGTAGACCTACTGTACAGTAGGTGGCTGGTGCAGCTTTCTCTGGAAAGAAAAAATGGAGCAGTTAGTAGGCAGTTACTGTAGTATGTCAAACTAGTCTACTGTACTGTATACTGGAACTACTGTAAACTCTGACTATTGGGAAAGCTAAAATCTGTGCCATACTTACCTGTATCATAGTGTACCTACTGTACAATACTACAGCACTGTACTACTTTCCTGATGCTTGTCCATTGCGCGCGATGACAATGGGCAACACAGTGGCAATATGGTCTATATATTTATTGCATCGTTCCTCGGTGAGTACATCGTTCCAAAAACTCATTATGGCTGTATACAACTCGTCCTTCTTGGAGGGTTTCGCCACTTTACGGATGTGGTCCTTCAGCTGATGCCAGACCATTTCGATCGGATTGAAGTCTGGTGATCTGTGATTGGAAAGAAAGGACAATTAGTTTAAGAGATACAGTACACAGTAAAAACAGTGGGGAACATATAAATGGGACACGGTCTACTACACTTACTCCGCTGGCGTCTTCACCCAGTTGATGCCGCGCTCAAGGATATGCGCCGTCGACGCGGTGTGCTTGGGATCATTGTCCTGGTAAAAGCGATGACCATTGGGAAAGTCTTGTGTGATGTATCGCACTATCACGGGCACAATGTTGTCTTGGAAGAAATCTTTATTCATGATTCCTATAGCAAGAAAAGAAAAGTGCTCAATAGTACAGTACAGTGCATACGGTAAGGCAACACTAGTCAAGTACAGTGCATTAGGCGGCATTATATTTGAGAAATTGTACCTTCAAAGACGACAATGCATCCCGGTCCACGCCTAGAGATGGCACCCCACACATGCAGCTTCACAGGGTGTTTTGGCCGTGGCTTCAAAGTTATGCGGCCTTTTTTGTGGAACGCAAATCTTGCAAATCTCTCCAGCGACACAGTAGACTCATCAGTGAAGATGCAATCCTGGAAAGTCTCACCGCTGTCGATCCATGCCTGGGCCTGGAGCACTCTTTTGATTTTGTTTGCGTCCCGTATCATGGGGTACGCTCTGTAATGACAATGAATAAAAAATGTTAGCGTCACAGCGCAGTACAGTTTGCAAAACAACATTTTTACTTTACAGTACAGTACCTCCTGTACTGTCCACTACTAACCTCACACGTCCATATTTCCATCCAATTCTGCGTCTCATCTTCTTTATGCTGCTCTCGGATACAGTCAGATTGTGGTTTTCCTGAAGAGTGTTTTTAACCCTTAATGCGCTCCTCTCATCATTCTCCTCACTTATTCTGTCCACCAGAAGAGTAGTCTCCCTACAATGCAAAGAAATTATATTGTGTTATTAATATGCAGCAATATAAAATGTATACTGTATACTGTACATGTAATGTTGTAATATACAGTAAATATAAATATACAAAAAATGTATACTGCTGTACTATAAATATAAATAGACAAAATATACAGTATACAGTACTGTTGTAATATAAATATACTATATAAATATACTGTTGTTATACTGTATCATAATAAATACACATCATATACTGTATATTCCGTTGTCAGATGAATTGCAATATACAGTACCAAAAGTGTATACTGCTGCACAAAAAATATAAATTGACCACACATACAGTACACTACAGTATATACTGTTGTAATATAATAAATATACTATATAAATACGGTATACTGTTGTTATATCATAATAAATACACATCATATACTGTATATTCCGTTGTCAGATGAATTGCAATATACCAAAAGTGTATACTGCTGCACAAAAAATATAAATTGACCACACATACAGTACACTACAGTATATACTGTTGTAATATAATAAATATACTATATAAATACGGTATACTGTTGTTATATCATAATAAATACACATCATATACTGTATATTCCGTTGTCAGATGAATTGCAATATACCAAAAGTGTATACTGCTGCACAAAAAATATAAATTGACCACACATACAGTACACTACAGTATATACTGTTGTAATATAATAAATATACTATATAAATACGGTATACTGTTGTTATATCATAATAAATACACATCATATACTGTATATTCCGTTGTCAGATGAATTGCAATATACAGTACCAAAAGTGTATACTGCTGCACAAAAAATATAAATTGACCACACATACAGTACACTACAGTACTGTATATACTGTTGTAATATAATAAATATACTATATAAATACGGTATACTGTAGATGTACACTACAGTTTTCTATATTTTTTTTGGTTAAGTTTTATAAATACAGTATACTTACGCATTTGTTACCCTTGGTGCCTTTTTGCGGTCTCTGTTTTTTCCTTGTGCATGATAGCACACAGTGCTTGATGGCACAACGAGGCCAGAAGCAGTTAACCAGCGCTGGATATCTGCAATTCGTTGTCCGCTCGTGTACATCTCCTTCATTCTCATGCTGAGATCCTTTGAAATCTTCTTAACAGGCATTGCTGCGAGTACTGTAGAAAGAAATACAAACACAAGAATGTGTATTCGATGTTTAGTCGATGTGTATTCAATGTGCAGTGAATCCACAAAATGGATGGTGTATTTATATGTTAATGACTCACATAACAGACCACCCACTTTCAACACCTGTACCTGGCAGCCATGCATAAAAGGTTGTACACGTTGCATAGCCCACCACTTGCTGATCTTTATCTGAGGCATTGTCCAGATACTGCATTGTGTCTCCCGCTTACATGGAGCATCCCCGGTTCTATGGACGAAAGAATCATCTCACCTCTGCTGTGCCTGCCACACTGAAAAAAAGAAAGGCAGTTACCGTTCCCAAGCCAAAGGCAAAGCGACAGGCTAAGGCCAACAAAGAAAACCTTCTGCTGACCCCAAAGGCTAAGGCTTTTAAAACACGTCAGCCTTATTATGTGAAGAAGAAATACGGTACTGTGCTCGGTTCGCAAGACGCATGGCAGCCAACTCACCGAATCCGCAGACCACTTGCTCCCATATGCTTCGACGACTCTGCTGTAGCTGTCCCGGAAATCTTCAGCCCGGCTTCTCCACCCCCATCTTCTCCGGTTCCATCTGAAGATGCTGCTGCCTCTGAAATCAACGGGTCACTGTCTCCTTTGCTCTTGGACGACTCTGCTTCTCTCCCGGAAATCCAGCGGTCACCTTCTCCATCCCTCTTCCACCACGCTGCAGCTTCTCCTGTACCGGGCATCCCCAGGTCACCTCTTCCACTCTCCATCGATGCCGCTTCTCTCCAGGGAACCCCCATCTCATCCTCCGTTGCACCCATCCCCCCAGATCTCCAGATGCCATGCACAAGCAGCTCGTTGGACCGGATCCTGAATGGGCTAAGTGTGGATCTCCCCGGGAATTCTAGTGTGCTGGCAAAGCTAGATCTGCTTCTGGAGTCGGTGCTACATATGGAGCAACGGCTGGATCAACGGATGCTACATATGGAGCAACGGATGGATCAACGGATGGACAAGATAGAGGCAGACATAGCGGGCATACATTATTTGCTCGGTGTTAATGCCCCTGTTTCCCCGACGCTGGAGCAGGGGGGTGACATGGATGTGATGCATGGTACCTTCGACCCCCTTCCATCACCAAGCACACACCCTCCACCAGAAGATACAGTGTACTATGCTATTGAGGAGGACATGACAACCCCATCTAGACCACGCCAGGAGACAACCCGGCGACCACTACCGGAGGAAAGCTTCCTCCCAGACACCCTACCATTGCCCATCGCCTCAAGTACACCCGCTCCCAAAAGACTTCCTACACCCGCTCGCATACAAACAGTGCCCGACATCTCCCTGTGCGATCTGACACCGGCGCTGAGGGAGAAGTATAGGGTGAGGAGTGCTGGTATACCACACAAGTATGCCTTGATCATATTTAAACACCATGTTCCCTACACATTGTACTGCGAGTGGGTGTTCAAAGTGAACTATGATGGGAATCGCCAAAAAAATGCCCTTCCTGCCAATTTAAGGAAAAAGATTGTGGAAGAAATGCAGCGCTATTACCCTGTTACAGATCCTGTAATGAGAGGCGTTAGAGACTGCATTAATGGCGTTTTGCGCCATGCAAGGCATCGGCCATGGCTGGAAAATGGGGAGGACTTTCAGTGAGACCATACTGTAATGTTGTGCTGTACTGTACAGTACATGTTTTACCCTATAGTACCTGCTGTACTTAAACAAAGGATACTGAATGTTGTTGTGTGTTGCACGGTTTTTGTACTGTATTTGTAAATAAAAGTTTTTAGTGGCGACTTCAGCAATAAAAGAACTGGTTACTTTATCTCACACTCAGTACTACAAACTGCTTTTTGCTGCCAGACTGCAAACCCGCAAGACCAGCAACATTGTAACAAAAGAGCAATGAGCGCGCAATTGGCGTGGGAACTTCTGTTCTAAGGCCCCTATAAATAATATTCTTTATTTTATTTATAAACTCACATTTATAAACCCCGTCACCCACCCCCGCTAAACACAATAAAAAATAATCACACACAGCATCCCCGCAATAAATAAATAAATAAATAAATACAAATAAATACATTTGAAATACATTTTTATTGATAGTGTAGATGTGCAGGGGGTCTCTGGAGCTGAACCGCACAGGTTTTAGGTCTGGGGACCCCGTGCCCCCCGAGATACAGGCCCCTTTAGGGGGTGCCGGTAGCCCTCTGCTTGGTTTAAAGGTCCGATCACGTGATCGCGGCCTGTAAACCAAGCAGAGCAGAGGGATACCGGCACCCCCTAAAGGGGCCTGTATCTCGGGGGGCACGGGGTCCCCAGACCTGAAACCTGTGCGCTTCAGCTCCGGAGAACATCTACACTGTGAATAAAACACACACATCATTAAAGAATCATTCTTTAGCTTAGCGGCTACAGTATGCGCTATGGTAAAGAAGCAGCATTTCTGTCTTTTTAATAATATTGTAGAGTGAGCAGGGGGTTCCCTGAGACAGAAATCTAATCTCAGGGGACCCCCTGCTCCTGCACAATATTATTAAAAGTTCAGAAACGAGGCTTCATTAGCATAGCGTATAGCCGCTAAGGTAATGAAGGGGTTAACGCATAATAACCAATAAATACATTCAATACACTACCCACTACCCATGGCAACCTCCGCTGCTGTACAGTAAAACAGAGAAAAAAAATAACACTTTCAAAGTAATGTCCCCTAACCCCTTAATCACCATAGCGGTTATTAACCGCTACAGTCATGAAGGGGTTAACCCGCCCTCACCCACCACTTGGGACGCCTACTGTACATACCCTCCCACTCTAACCCCCCACCCCGTGAGGCCTAACCACCCTCAACCCTCACCCACTAACTACCCACAAGGGAGGCCTACCCACATACCGTTGGGGAAACACCCCACCCCCACCCCAGTACCCACAATAAAAACAGTACAATCACCCACAATAAACAGCATTCTATTTATTAAATACATTACCCACCCCCTGTGCCCCCCCCCCCCATAAATACAAGATTTATTCTTTTACATTCAGGGTCCATAACGCAGCCCCACGCTAGTCCCCGGTGGGCTGGCAGGGCACCTGGACAGACCTACAGTTTACCAGCAGCATTCCACAGGTTCTGGAGGCCTGCTGGTGGATCCTGCCAGCACCATGGCGCCCAGGTGGTCTCCTTGGGTCACCGTGAGCCTCAATTGGGTCCACACGGTAGGCCCAAGGATGTCTGGGAGCCCCGGGTCAAACCCACAGGTGTCTGCGGGGCCTCAGGTGGTTCCCATGGGGGTCTGGGGAACTCACGGGTGCTCACTACGGGTCCGCGGTGCCCCCACAGAAGTGGGACCACACATCATCATCCCCGCACCTACGGCTCGGAGGTGCCCCCACAGAAGTGGGACCACACATCGTCATGCCCGCAGACTACGGGTCCGCGGTGCCCCCACAGAAGTGGGACCACACATCATCATCCCCGCATGTGTCACCCGTGGAACCACCAGCCTGCTACCCTTTAGGATACCCGAGGATTCCCCGCGGGTGGTCTCCAGAGGTCCCACGCAAAACCACGGAAGTAACCCTGAATGTAAAAAAAATAAACCTGGCCAATACATTCAATACATACACCCTCCCCCCCAACACCTACAGTACAATAATGTGCAAAATAACTATTATCCAGATATGGATAATAGATTAATTGCCCATTATTAAAAACATTAACTAGCATATACAAATAAATAAAGTACTACTGACCTCATCAATACGAAGTGTCCGACGCCAGCGCCTTCCTTCTCTTGCCCACACAAAACATAGCCAAAACCAAGCCAATACATTGCAATTACATTCAGATATCAATTAACCCCTTAAACACCTTATCGGATAATAACCGCAAAGGTAATTAAGGGGTTAAGCCACACAGGCACGATACCCACCCTTCACCCATGAATTTGTACTGTGGCTTCATCATGCAACTATATATATATATACTGTATATATATACATACAGAGAGACAGAGAGAAAGAGAGAGAGAGAGAGATATACAGTATATATATATACACACGTTATATACACACCCATGATAAACCAAATATACAGTACAAATAAATGTAGAAGGGTTATCAAAACCATACTGTTCTACAACCAAACACTTCTCCATACAGACACTACATTAAAAATCAATTTCCTTTAAAAATCCTAACTGATCTCACAATCTACTGTACTGTATATGATCACAAACCAATGAAAAAAGTCACATTCCAAAATGCATAAAATCTATGCACCATACTGTATACATTCTGCAAATTAATCAACGTAAACAAAAATCAATTAGCAATCATTATTTAGATCTCTAAACATTTCACACTCAATCATGAACAATGAAACCATTAACAGATTCACGCCTAGAGCAGAACAATTAAGCCTTTGAAAAAATATAAGTACCGACAAAAATACAACCTTTCCAAACCAAGCCTACAGTACCTACAGTATCCCTGACCTTCCTCAAACACACAATACAATACCAAGGAATAATACATCTATCTAATTTTAAAATACTTTAAACTCACAAAATAATTAAAAACACATCTAATCCAGCTTTTAAAACATCATCATTTCTTACCCTGAATGTATACTGTACAGTATATCTCTCTAGACATATATATTGTACATACATACATACAGTGGCAAGAAATGATATACCACAAAAAAATAAAAATACACAGGTTAAAAAACCTTTTGAAAAAATTAACAAGTTAAATAAAATACATTTCTTTACTGTAGTTCACTTACCATTACTTGCCCCCACCGACTCCCGTTGCCCAGCTTACTCACGAACCAATCCACGATCAGGAACCCATAAAATAATAAACCATTGAAAATAATAAACATTAAACTAAAAATCCAAACCAATCCACGGGTCTTCTACTTGTAATACACCTTCATCTGTATTCTTCTTTCTTCTATCTCCTTCCGGGCGGGGCAGGGCGTGGTCTTCTTTCCATCATCGGCCACGCCCTTGTCTTTTTCCTTCTCCGGAGGTCCTTCCTCCGCGGCGTCTGGCTGCAAAATGAGACGACATAGGCTTTTAAAGGCCTATGACGTCACATTTTGCGTCATGGTTCCCACGGTCCTGATTGGACCGTGAAAACCATGTGTGTTGGCCGATAATAAAAAAATGATGACGTCACTTAAAGGGAATGAAAGCACAGCCAATCAGAATGGCTTTGCTTCAATTGCCTTTAAGTTGACGTCATGAAAAGGCACATGGCCGTGCACACATGGTACTAGAGCCAATCAGAGCGTGGGAACTTTATCCCTACTCTGATTGGCTCTGGTATACCATGTGTCAGGGGCTTGGGGGAGAAAGGATGTGACGTCAATAAGGATAAAGTTCCCACGCTCTGATTGGCTACCGTACCACGTGACAGGTTTTCATTGACGTCACATCCTTTCTCCCCCAAGCCCCTGACACATGGTATACCAGAGCCAATCAGAGTAGGGATAAAGTTCCCACGCTCTGATTGGCTCTAGTACCATGTGTGCACGGCCATGTGCCTTTTCATGACGTCAACTTAAAGGCAATTGAAGCAAAGCCATTCTGATTGGCTGTGCTTTCATTCCCTTTAAGTGACGTCATCATTTTTTTATTATCGGCCAACACACATGGTTTTCACGGTCCAATCAGGACCGTGGGAACCATGACGCAAAATGTGACGTCATAGGCCTTTAAAAGCCTATGTCGTCTCATTTTGCAGCCAGACGCCGCGGAGGAAGGACCTCCGGAGAAGGAAAAAGACAAGGGCGTGGCCGATGATGGAAAGAAGACCACGCCCTGCCCCGCCCGGAAGGAGATAGAAGAAAGAAGAATACAGATGAAGGTGTATTACAAGTAGAAGACCCGTGGATTGGTTTGGATTTTTAGTTTAATGTTTATTATTTTCAATGGTTTATTATTTTATGGGTTCCTGATCGTGGATTGGTTCGTGAGTAAGCTGGGCAACGGGAGTCGGTGGGGGCAAGTAATGGTAAGTGAACTACAGTAAAGAAATGTATTTTATTTAACTTGTTAATTTTTTCAAAAGGTTTTTTAACCTGTGTATTTTTATTTTTTTGTGGTATATCATTTCTTGCCACTGTATGTATGTATGTACAATATATATGTCTAGAGAGATATACTGTACAGTATACATTCAGGGTAAGAAATGATGATGTTTTAAAAGCTGGATTAGATGTGTTTTTAATTATTTTGTGAGTTTAAAGTATTTTAAAATTAGATAGATGTATTATTCCTTGGTATTGTATTGTGTGTTTGAGGAAGGTCAGGGATACTGTAGGTACTGTAGGCTTGGTTTGGAAAGGTTGTATTTTTGTCGGTACTTATATTTTTTCAAAGGCTTAATTGTTCTGCTCTAGGCGTGAATCTGTTAATGGTTTCATTGTTCATGATTGAGTGTGAAATGTTTAGAGATCTAAATAATGATTGCTAATTGATTTTTGTTTACGTTGATTAATTTGCAGAATGTATACAGTATGGTGCATAGATTTTATGCATTTTGGAATGTGACTTTTTTCATTGGTTTGTGATCATATACAGTACAGTAGATTGTGAGATCAGTTAGGATTTTTAAAGGAAATTGATTTTTAATGTAGTGTCTGTATGGAGAAGTGTTTGGTTGTAGAACAGTATGGTTTTGATAACCCTTCTACATTTATTTGTACTGTATATTTGGTTTATCATGGGTGTGTATATAACGTGTGTATATATATATACTGTATATATCTCTCTCTCTCTCTTTCTCTCTGTCTCTCTGTATGTATATATATACAGTATATATATATATAGTTGCATGATGAAGCCACAGTACAAATTCATGGGTGAAGGGTGGGTATCGTGCCTGTGTGGCTTAACCCCTTAATTACCTTTGCGGTTATTATCCGATAAGGTGTTTAAGGGGTTAATTGATATCTGAATGTAATTGCAATGTATTGGCTTGGTTTTGGCTATGTTTTGTGTGGGCAAGAGAAGGAAGGCGCTGGCGTCGGACACTTCGTATTGATGAGGTCAGTAGTACTTTATTTATTTGTATATGCTAGTTAATGTTTTTAATAATGGGCAATTAATCTATTATCCATATCTGGATAATAGTTATTTTGCACATTATTGTACTGTAGGTGTTGGGGGGGAGGGTGTATGTATTGAATGTATTGGCCAGGTTTATTTTTTTTACATTCAGGGTTACTTCCGTGGTTTTGCGTGGGACCTCTGGAGACCACCCGCGGGGAATCCTCGGGTATCCTAAAGGGTAGCAGGCTGGTGGTTCCACGGGTGACACATGCGGGGATGATGATGTGTGGTCCCACTTCTGTGGGGGCACCGCGGACCCGTAGTCTGCGGGCATGACGATGTGTGGTCCCACTTCTGTGGGGGCACCTCCGAGCCGTAGGTGCGGGGATGATGATGTGTGGTCCCACTTCTGTGGGGGCACCGCGGACCCGTAGTGAGCACCCGTGAGTTCCCCAGACCCCCATGGGAACCACCCGAGGCCCCGCAGACACCTGTGGGTTTGACCCGGGGCTCCCAGACATCCTTGGGCCTACCGTGTGGACCCAATTGAGGCTCACGGTGACCCAAGGAGACCACCTGGGCGCCATGGTGCTGGCAGGATCCACCAGCAGGCCTCCAGAACCTGTGGAATGCTGCTGGTAAACTGTAGGTCTGTCCAGGTGCCCTGCCAGCCCACCGGGGACTAGCGTGGGGCTGCGTTATGGACCCTGAATGTAAAAGAATAAATCTTGTATTTATGGGGGGGGGGGGCACAGGGGGTGGGTAATGTATTTAATAAATAGAATGCTGTTTATTGTGGGTGATTGTACTGTTTTTATTGTGGGTACTGGGGTGGGGGTGGGGTGTTTCCCCAACGGTATGTGGGTAGGCCTCCCTTGTGGGAACTGATTGGGTGGTTAGGCCTCACGGGTGGGGGGGGGGGTTAGTGTGGGAGGGTATGTAGGCATCCCGAGTGGTGGGTGGGTGAGGGTGGGTTAACCCCTTCATGACTGTAGCGGTTAATAACCGCTATGGTGATTAAGGGGTTAGGGGACATTACTTTGTATGTTTTAATTTTTGTGTCTGTTTTGCAGAAGCGGAGGGGCCATGGCCAGGATGGGGGGGGGGGGTTAACGGTATGTGGGTAGGGGGTGAGGGTGGTTAGCAATGCAGGGAGGGAGATTTACTGGTAACAGAAACATCTCTCTCCCTTCAATGTACTGTAATCTGTTTAAAGCCCCCTCCCCCCTAATGTGTGTTTCTGTAAAATCTCTCTCCCTTCAATGTACTGTAATCTGTTTAACAGAAACATTAGGGGGGAAGGGGCTTTAGGCCTTTATATCTCTCTCCCTTCAGTGTAATCTACTTAACAGAAACATTAGGGGGGGAAGGGGCTTTAGGCCTTTATATCTCTCTCCCTTCAGTGTAATCTGCTTAACACAAACATTAGGGGGGAAGGGGTTTTTAAACAATGCTGTGTATAATGTATAAGGTTTTTTACAATTAGATAGATGTAATCCTTGGTATTGTAAGGGTTAGTTTGGTTTTAAATTGTCTTTTCTGGTTGTTACTTACAGTATATATTGATTTTGGTTTACTTGCTTGGTTAAAATACTTTTTGGTATTGTAGTGTGCATTATCCTTAGCGTTGTATACTGTAGGTGCCTTTAAACCCAGTAACCTACTGTATTGTGATTCACTTTGATTCTCCCTAGTGTTTTTTGAGTCACTATCCTTTTCATGTTTAGGGTTGACAGTGTGTGTCGTTCCCTAGTGCTGTTCATTAGTGTTTAAGGGTCCATGCCTCTTTTTTAAGTGTTTTTAAATCATGTACTGTTTATTCATCCCTTTTTGCACTGTGTCAAATAAATAAACAAATATATCAATTGCATACCTGAGTGCTCCCATACGGGTTACTTTTTTCTCTTTTCACTCACATACAGTATGTATATATATATATATATATATATATATATATATATATATATATATATATATACAGTATATATACACAGTGTATATATGTATACTGTATATATATATATATATATATATATATATATATATATATATATATATATATACAGTGTATATACTGTACAGTATATATTTATTTCTCTTCATGTCTTTATTTATTTATTTATTTATTTAGATTTATTTATTAATTGTGGGGCTGCTGTGCGTGAATTTTTTTTATTGGGGGTGAGGGGGGTGTTTGGCCCTTGGTGTGAGTTTACGACTTGCAGCAGCAGCAGCACAATTAATAAATAAATATAAATAAATAAATAAATAAATGACAATAAATACATTTGAAATACATTTTTATTGATAGTGTACATGTGCAGGGGGTCTCCGGAGCTGAAGCGCACAGGTTTCAGGTCTGGGGACCCCGTGCCCCCCGAGATACAGGCCCCTTTAGGGGGTGCCGGTATCCCTCTGCTCTGCTTGGTTTACAGGCCGCGATCACGTGATCGGACCTTTAAACCAAGCAGAGGGCTACCGGCACCCCCTAAAGGGGCCTGTATCTCGGGGGGCACGGGGTCCCCAGACCTAAAACCACCGCGGTTCAGCTCCGGAGACCCCCTGCACATCTACACTATCAATAAAAATGTATTTCCAATGTATTTATTGTCATTTATTTATTTATTTTTTGGCGGCTGCTGTGTGTGTGTATTTTTTTATTGTGGGTAGCGGGAGGGTGGGTGAATGGGGTATTCGCCCCAACGATGGTTGGGGAGGGCTTGCGGGGGGGGGGGGGGGGTGTGGTAGCGGGAGGGCTTAACCCCTTCATGACCGTAGCGGTATTAACTGCTACGATCGTGAAGGGGTTAAGTGCACCCGCAACCCCCCCCCCTCCCGCAAGTCCTAAACTCACACCAAGGGCCAAATACCCCCCTCACCCATCCCCACTACACACAATAAAGCGGGCACGGTGGGTTAACCCCTTCATTGCCTTAGCGGCTATCCGCTATGGTAATGACGCAGCATTTTCCGTATTTTTAATAATATTGATCAGGAGCAGGGGGGGGGGGGGGGTTCCCTGAGCATTAATCATTAATTTCTGGCTCAGGGAACCCCCTGCTCACTTTACAATATTATTAAAATAATGCTTCTTTACCATAGCGCATAGACGCTAAGGTAAAGAACGAGTGTTTATTTATACTGTATATTGTATGTGTTTTATTGATAGTGTACATGTGCAGAGGGTCTCCAGAGCAGAAGCGCACAGGTTTCAGGTCTGGGGACCCCGTGCCCCCCGAGATACAGGCCCCTTTAGGGGGTGCCGGTATCCCTCTGCTCTGCTTGGTTTACAGGCCGCGGTCACGTGATCGGGGCTTTTAACGCAGAGCTGGATACCGGCACCCCCTAAAGGGGCCTGTATCTCGGGGGGCACGGGGTCCCCAGACCTAAAACCAACGCGGTTCAGCTCCGGAGACCCCCTGCACACCTACACTATCAATAAAAATGTATTTCAAATAATTTTTAATGTGTGGATGTTTGCGCAGAGAGAGAGCAGCGGATCTCTCTCTGCTGCAAACACATCTCGCCCCCGCCGCCCATACAGTACTGTAGTATCATTTATGTATGTGCATATACAGTACAGTACAGTACTGTATGTTAGGGCTTACAGGGGTTGTTGTTATACAGTATATATACAGTATATACTGTATATATATATATATACTGCATTACAATTCATTATAGGGGACGGCTTCACAGAGAATAGCTCGCAAGCGCCACCATGTGTATTTTGACGGCATTGCAGTATTGTAACCAGCCGGAATAAAAAGCTTAAATTCCTGCCGGAAAATAACGCAATGCACTCTGGCTGAAAAATATCAGAAACCTGAATACACCCGAGTATACCCGAATTCGCGGGACTAGCCGTGCTCGAATAAAGTGTGTCGCCAGTGTATCTTGCATTTCTCTGGCTTTGACCCCTGCTTGTCCGGACTACTCTGCTCTCTGGTATCCCTGTTAACCCTTCTACGCATACTACCTCGCTTACCTCTGGCTTCCTAGGACCTGGCTTACCCTCTGACGAGTCTACCCTCTGGACTCCTGAACATTGGCAAACGGACACGACTATTCTTACGGACATCCCCAAGTGTTGCAAGTATACTCTAACAAATCTTCCAACAGGCCCAGCAACGCTATACCACACTCCGGGCTCGCTCCCACTGCTGTGGGTGTGTGGTATCATACCGTTCCCACCTCAGTACTGGGGTCTAGCTTGGTCTGCGGGCATACAGGCGTGACAAGGAGAGACTGACGAAATAATATTGCTGAAATGAAGATACTATTGATATATTACTGAAATGGACTGGGGGGTCTCTGGAGAAGGATTGAAAGCGATGTTCAGTTTCCATTTTGTAATATCTGTTGTCTTCAGTTTCCATTTTGTGTGTAGGAATGTGTGTCAGGTATAGATGGGGGTTACGCTTCTAAGTAGATTTACGACTGTGACTAAATTAACGCCCACATTCTAGTGATAGTGTATACCAGGTACCTATTCATAGCTATTTTGAGGCCAGTTCTAACTAGGTTTAATTAGCTATAAGATGATTGGTTTAAGAATTAAGGAGTGGTTAGTATAATCTGCCAAGCAACACATACCGAAAATATATAAAAGAATCTGCTTGGACACTCCCTGGCAGAGAGTCTTATAGACTTTTGAATGTGTATGATCATACTTTGAAATAAACTACTTATTATCAAATGAATCCCGTTTGTCAGTTTGGAACATTGACATCCGCTACCCACCCAGAATACCTAACCACACTCCCCAGGGCAACTTCCCAGCCCTCTACCCATTGATTGGCACAGTGGAACCAAACACATCAAAAAACCAAGCACCAAAAATACACAACAATTAAATAAAAACAATAACCAAAAATACAAAATATAACAATTATATAAAAACAAGCCATAAAAATACAAAACAATTAAATAAAAACAGTAACCAAAAATACAAAACGTAACAATTAAATAAAAACAAGCATTTGCCAAAAAATGCATTGCTTGTCACTGCGTTTATCTATAGCCCGAAAGGGGCATAAATAAACACATTGGCAGTCAATGGGCAAACTAAAAAAAAAATACAATTAAATAAAATACAATAAATGTTTTTCTTACCATTGATGTCTTCACCCCCGCCCTACATGAGCACCAGCTCTTGACCCAATGATCCCCAACAGCTGATGCACAGAAGTCTGTGATCAAATCTTGATTGAAGAGACATCTCCCCGGTGAGTTATTCATTCTTTTCTTCTTTTTTTCATTATTTTCCTCTTTCTTTTCTTTTCTTCTGTCTTCCTTAGTTGTAATCCAATGGGGCGGATGTTGTCCCGTCGGCTTCTTAAGGTCAAATGACACAGAACAGACCTTATAATAACCCTTTCATTGTTTTTATTTCATTGTTATGTTTGTATTTTTGGTTATCGTTTTTATTTAATTGTTTTGTAATTTTGGTGCTTGGCTTTTTGATTTGTTGTGTATTTTTCGTGCTTGGTGTTTTGATTTGTTGTGTATTTTTGTTGCTTGGTTTTTTGATTTGTTGTGTATTTTTTGTGGATTTTTTTTGATTTGTGTGTAGTTTTGCTGCTTGTTTTTTTGTTGTTACCCATTGACTGCCATAGTGTTAAATCATGTCCATATTATTTGGGCATGGTGTTTCACTGTGCCAATCAATAGGTAGATGGTGGGGGTAGATGCCCTGGGGATGGTGGTTATTGGTAGATTGCCCATTCATTGCTATAGTGACAAACCATGGCCATATTATAGCCATGGTTTAAAACTGTGTCAATCAATGGGTAGCAGGGGTGGGATAGTTCAGGGTGGGTAGTTAGGCTTCCCGGGTGTGTAGCAGGCGGGGGGGGGGACTTAATCCCTTACTTACTATAGCAGTTACTAACCGCTAAGGTGATCAAGGGGTTAGTGGCCATTAGTTTGTTTTTTGATTGTACTGTTGCTGCCAACGGAGGACATGGACGTGAAGGACGGTGATGAAGACAGCCTTCATCCTGGCAGGCGTAAGTAGAACTTTTATTTACTTAATGCTGGCTGGATAATGTTTTATTTTTATCGGTCAAATGAGCTATTATCCAGATCTGTATAATACTTAACACAATGTCCTTTCTGGCCTAAAACAAGACGTAACCTAACATTATTGAGCTAACTTTGGTTAGAGCCTCAGCAAGTCAGTAATGGACATCTGTTGATCTGGGCATATGTCAGAGACATTGGCACAGTCTGCATGCTTTGTTACTCCAGCCTGTTTCTTTATCCTGTTCTTCTAATATCACTTTATGGTTGGAGTGCATATCTATTATTGAATAGCATTATCCCCATTGGTGGATCTATATTGGAGATAAGGAACAAGCCTCTATTTTTATACTAGCCTGAGTGAGTGTGCCTTGTGATTTGTAATCGTGTTCTTTGTTTTTCCTAGCGCACCAACACTAAGGCAAATCAATTCCCACAATGCACTGAGTGACATTCATTTTATGTTGTTTATGTACTTTCACCATAAGGTTAAGCAATTGCTACCATTAAGCAAGATGAAATTGCATTACCTTAATGAAATGCACTTTACTGATAAAGAAGAATGTCACTTTCACAAGTGGAAGCTCTGTTAGCACATTTTTACAAGAGAATTCCCAAAATCATATCTTAATTGCTTAGGCAGCTGTAGTTTACATAACGAGCAAACAATGCAAAGTTTTTTTTCTCCTATTTCCTTTGTCAGCTGACTGAACGTTAGTATGCATGGTGGACCTTTTTTCGGTCTTTTATTACTTGATTGCAAATCATTCTTCATTGCTGCCCAAATTTATGGAAGGACATTGCTCCCTGAGGTGCCATATCCTTTCAGGTCTGTAACTGAACATGACTGATGGTTCCAGTGTAACAGTTGCTTATTACGACGCTCACTGAGCTATGATTGCTCCAATACTTTATGTTGGCAGATGTGTTTCCCTTGGAACAGCATCTCTGAGACAGAGGTCATTGATCAAACCCCCCTCTGGCTGTTCCATTATGTGCAAATTATAGCTAAAAGCAGAGGCTGATAGGGAGTGTGCGTACTCATTCTAGGCTCACTCGAAAGGGTGGGGGCGAGGGGCTAATGTAATGAAGCAGAAAAAACCTAACTAGATTGGAACATTGTTTTTATTACATGAATTAACCAATGTCAGTGCTGGATGGCAAACAACATTGCTGAAAAGATTAGAGTAAAAAATTACATTTGGATTGTTATGAAAATGACACAATTTTTTTTTTACCATTTTTACCGTAATAGTTCATATTTATTTATGTGTCTTTGACTGAAACAAATACTGCAGTTTTCCATTAAAAAAAAAAAAAAAAAACTGTATAGGCATTTGCTTGCAAGCAGTGACGGTGGAGATGCTTGTGTGTATTTTGCAATTAAGATGTTGAACAAAAGGACAAGCAGCTTCCCTTGAGCTGTAAATGAAGAGAAATATGCTGCTGATATTACACCAGTCTCTATTTGCCAAAACGGACATGCCATAGGTTCATATATTTCATGTTGACAATAACGGTTAAAAGAGATAGTTATTTAGAATTTTTACCCCCAATCAAGCTGAGAATGTCAAAGTATTAACCAGATGTTAGAGGTTTCTCTTCAGTTGTGCATATTTTTTAAACCTTTTGTAAATTGGCAAATCTGCTGTAACTGGGGCAGATTAACAATCGTAAGTTATCTTTATAAGAGAAATAACTTCTAATAGGGCCATGGATTTTTTTTTTTTTTTTTTTTAGGCAATCGGCCTATTGTTTTTTTTGCACCTTTTTTAATGGCTGGGCATTGTCTCGTTTTTAGGATTGCCATTGAGTGCTAATATGGCTATCTTGGCTCCCATTGAGAGGGCCTAATTAGTCACACTGAGGGCCTCATTAAGAGGCAAAATGGCTACTCGTATTCAGTAAGCCTCGATAAGTGCTCGATAACGGCCTCTATCGCAGCAACATTTTATGATCCAAAGAAACTCGCCAATTGAGCGGAGTCCAGCCGCTTATCGACCATTTCCTGAAGGATCATAAACTCGCGCGATGCTATTACCCGCGAGTCGGCTGTCGCGGCCTATTGCAGCCCTAAAAGGTGATCTTCCCCCCAAATCCAATTCACCTCAAAATTTTGGTAGATTGGTGGGGAGATGCCTCGATGAGCTGCGATGTGTCGGGACTTAGAAAAAATCAGGCCCCTTTCCTGCCTCGGATTGATGCCGGGGGTCTCCGGAGCTGATAACCATTAATACCAGCACCGGAGCCCCCCGGCATGCATCCGATGCAGGAAAAATGCATTTACAGCAACTTCATTACCTTAGCGGCTAACCGCTAAGGCAATGAAGGGGTTAAACACCCATGCCAGGCTTACTGTTGCTAGCAAGGGTGGGTGAAGGGGGAATTTGGCCCTTAGTGGCTGTTTAAGCCTGGCAGGTGGGTTGCGGGGGACTTAACCCCTTCATTACCTTAGCGGTTAATACCGCTAAGTTAATAAAGGGGTTAACCCAACCGCTACCCACCCACAAGGTCTAGACACCCATCCTTAGGGCTAATACCCCCTTCACCCATCCGTGAGGCCTAAGCACCCACCCCGGACTGACTGTACCCATTGAGTAGTATAGTGGTACATCATACCCATATAATAATAATATGGTCATGATAAGCCTCTATAGCACTCAATGGGCACCCTAAATACAATAAATTAATACACAAGACACACAATAATAAAACATAACTCCTAAAAAACACTTTACTAAATAAAAACAATAGCCAGCTAATCCAATGAATATAAGCAATAACAACATCAACAATGAATTAATTAAACCATTAACCAATCAAAACAATTAATTCCTAAACCTATTCAAAATGAATAATAACACTAACCAATCAAACCAATTAATTACTACAACATTAATGAATTTAAACATTAAAATACAAAGAAATAAATTCAAACAATATCTGAAATAACCATAAAACGCATTAGCTAACATAATACAACATTAACTAAAAACGAACACCAAATCGCAAACATTGTATTACCATTAAGCAGGAAAAAAAACAAACAATGACATCCACATAAGAAACTGAAATTACAAAAACCAACAGCAATACCAAGTCAGAAATGCCCCTCAAATATTGTCATAATAATGTATTAATCTGTACCCTAAAGTGGTACAGATTAATATATTATCAGTCAATGTGCCACCCCAAAATAATAAAAAAACACATCCAATGAAAAAACCTGTAAAAAGAGACATTTACAAACATTGAATATATTACTTACCATTAGAAGCGGTGGCCCTCTGACTCCCGTGGAAACAGGAAGCTCACGTACCTTGGAGGCCTCCAACAGCATCCGATGCCATCCGCCATGAAGATCCGGATCAGGTACCCAAATCTTCTTTTTTCTTTCTTTAATCACCTTCTTCTATCTTCATCTGTCACCATTTCTTGATCTTCTTTATCTTCTATCTTCATCTGTCAATCCAAAAAGCCACATGGTAAATCTAACCGATGTTGTCTCGTCGTCTTCTTGGGCTCAAATGAGGTGTTGCGGCCTTAAATAGAGCTTGTGACGTCACATTTAGCCTCAAAATGGTTAACAGCCACCTGATTGGCTGTTAAAACCATGTTCCGACATTAATTATTTTTTAATGACGTCACTTAAATGGAATGATGCCAGCCAATCAGAATGGCTGTGCTTCATTTGCCTTTAAGATGATGTCACTAAATCCAAGATGGCCGGCAGCACATGGTATTTCAGCCCATTGAGTGCTATAGAGGCTTATCATGCCTATATTATTATTATATGGGTATGATGTACCACTATACTACTCAATGGGTACAGGGTAGGTATAGTCAGTCAGGGGTGGGTGATTAGGCCTCCCGGGTTTGTATCGGGTCAGGGTGGGTTAACCCCTTAATGACTATAGTGGTTAGTAACCGCTAACGTGATTAAGGGGTTAGGGGCCATTAGACCGTCTTTATTATGTATATATGCTTTCTTGCTACGGAGGACAGAGGGACCTGCTGTTGTGGTAAGTATAACTGTATTTATTTACTTTATTTTTGTATGCTAATGCAGTGTGTAGGAGGATGTGCGCAGTGGTATGCAAGGGAGACTTGTTAAGGTGAAATTAAATAAGGCTTTTATTGCGCCTTTTCCTTTAACATAAGAAAAAACATCCAAACAAGGTGGCAAACAAAGCTTCTATTCACTTGGGAGTATTTCTAGTGAAACCTATGCAGTCCACAACTCCCTTTAGATAAGCATGTCTAAAAGCACCAAACATATATCTTGATATGAGCAGATATACCAAAAGTCTTATAAAGGAAAGTCTTATCTGTTCCTTGTAGTTGGAGGGAAAGTCTTCTCTGTTCCTGGGTTGCTGCCTTTTTCCTCAGGTGTTGTCAGCATTCAGGTTTAGAGGTGCTTTCCCCTGTGTCTTGCAAGCAGCTCTGCTGTTTCTTCTGGCAGGCTCAAGACATCTGTCCCCATGGTCAGTCTCACAACTTGTGAGACTCAGGAACAATCTCTCTTCCTGTCTCAAAAGACAGGCTTTTCTAAGAAGCTAATCAGGCAGGTGGTGTTGCATAATTGACTACCAACAGTTAACCACCACACTGCTGCTAATTAGAGGCACATTTCATGAACAGGGATAACTCCCCTGTTACATACCTCCCCTGTTTGTGGGAAGCGCGGGCTTGACACTTCCAAAGCCCATTTTTCCACTCTCATTCTAGATATCTCTGTGACTTGAATGAGAGAGGATGGAGGAAGAGAACCCTCAGTCTAGCTGGGATCGGAGCCCTTTCTCCAGTTCATTTGTGTCTCCTCCCGAAGGTGCTTGAGATCAGCACTCCTCAGTCGCTCGAGGAGGACTTTTTCTAAGTATAGTCTTTTTGCTACGTGCGCGGTCATGAGATTTCCCTCACGTCGGGTGCTCGTTTTATTGTAGGCAAACTGTATGGCAGCAGTTGCAAAGCGTTTAAAAACAGCCCTTTCATTTTTCCGCTCTTAAAGCTGTCTCTGCACTTTTCCCACTTAATGGAGTTGCTAGTTCAGCCTCTTTGAGATTAAGTTGCAAATCCATATACACTTCCAGAGAATGTCCCATCTTTTCAGCTTCATCAGCTAAGGATTCTTCTGGTTTTGATTCAGCATGTGTACCTTCTTTTGTTGCCTGTTGGGTGGCTGAAGGTTTTTCTAGTGCTTGTTTAGGTGGTTCAAATTTTGCAACCTTGTTTTTCAGACGAGCGGTATTCCCAGCTCTCACTGTACCCTTGTCTTCATGGGGTTTTGTGGCTGTGGGTTACTGACGCTTAGTCAGGGTCAATACTTGTCCTTGTAGAACTGTAATCTCATTCGCGAGAGATCCCTGTTTTTTGAGTGGGTCTTGCAAGTCTCTTCTCAGGGAATTTATCTGCACACTGTTTTCTCTGAGCTTGCTTCCACATTTTCACTGCATTGTGAAGCACTATGAATTTCTTTTCTCGAGCCACAGTTACTTGTCTCAGTTCCTGGACCTTCTTGTGCTCCCTTTTGTGCCGAGTCACCTGGGTTCTAAGCTTGGCCTCTAGCGATGCTTTGGTGAGGCTCAGGGTAGCCTTCAGTTTCTCATGCTGCTTTGCGGGGACATACTGGGTAATCAGACGTTCCTGCAGCACTTGTATTTCTTTAACAGCCTGCAGATTGTTTCCTGCAGAGTTTGCTGCTTCTCCTCGGCCTTCTGGAGGTGCGTACGCAGACCTTGAAGTTGGTTCTGCAGTCGGTGCTCTGCTTCTAACTTCTCACATTCCAAAAGTCTATTTATTTCTTTAAGCTTGTGCAGCTTTTCATTCTTTTCCTTGACGTAGTCCGTCAAATAAGAATTTTTCATCTTCCAGTTTTAAGTTTTCTCTTTTTAATCTTAAATTTTCTCCTTTTTCAGTCTCTGTACTATTCAGCGCCTCCTTGCAGTCCTTCTTCCATTTACGCACATCTGCTTTGAGAATGACAGTCTCCTGGCGTGAGACTTCCTTCTCTCGGTTGAGGGTCTGAAGCTCCTTCTGAGAGACTTTGAGATCTGTATTAAGTTTGACAATAGTTTCTTTAGAAATGTCCAGCTCCTCAGCGAGACTGTGTAGTTCCTTTATGGAGACTTCCAGGTCTGTGCGGCAGCTGTTGGTCTCATGATGTGAGGCATACAGTGCTCTGCGGAGTGTCTGAACCTCTTGCTGAAAGACTCATCTGCTTCAGTGCCTCCTCATACTTCTGCTTCAGCTTAGCCATCATTTTATCAGATTGGCTCTGCTTTTCATCCATGGCGGAAATAGTAGCGTTTGCAGTATCTAGCTCAGTCTTGAGATCGTCCAATTCAGTCCTGGCCAAAGAGTAATTTGTGAGCACATCTTTCTGTAGCTTCACGTTATTTTTCTGTAGCTCTGTGTAACCATCTTTCTTTTGTTTCAATTGTTCACAGAGCATATCACAGTCATGCCTGGCATTTTTCAGGGCATCTTCAGGGCTGGTCAAGGGATTGACACTCACTGGTTCCGGCTCCACTTCCCGGGGATGGTTGGTTGAGGGTTCCCCACTGTTGGCACCGGACAGACACTTCTTTGGGGTACATGACTTCTGCCTTGGGCCCTCTGGATATTCGGCTATCCGCGAGACGAATTCTCCAATTTCTCTAGGCTGCAGGGCAACTCTGTCCCCCTTTTCCTCCACAGGATCTGCGGACGTGTCTGTTCCTTCCACGGTAAGTGAAGAACCGCTTTTCTTTTTCCGCCTGTTTGTTTTGGATGACTCCGTCCGATCAGGAATACTGGGGTCTCCTTCTTTATTTGATACTTCAGCGGCTTCATTGTATACGCCAGGCTATTCTTGCAGTTGCGTTTGCTGACAGAAATATTTGGTGATCTGCTGCTCCCGCTCTTTCTCCTGTCGATCATATTCGTCATCATAGAGAGCGATCTTTTCGGTTCGTGCCGAGTTCAGGCACCTCCACCATTCTGGGTAGTTTTGTGGGTGTGATTCGGTTTGGGTTCCCCGTAAGAGATGTCTTCCTCTTTATTGGACTGGAAGGGCACTCTTCCATGGGGTAGGGTTCATTACAGGAACGCTCCATCCATCTTGTCCTCCATTTTGGGGCTATCAGGTGTAATTTTCTTCCTGACCTCAGGAGGCGCTATTGCAGCTGTTGCCACTGTATTTGCTAGAACCCCCAATTGTGGTAGTCCTACGGGTGGGCATTTTTTGCTTGTAGAGGTCGTAGCTCTCACAGGCATCTCTGTAGACTTTTTCTTTTTCTTGGGTAAGCTTTACAATATCAGCAGTACTGTGCACACATTCTCTCTCATTAGGTATACTGGATGTGCAGTTGCTAAGTACAAACTTCTGTTTGCTTTACACCATTTACTTGCTAGGTCCTATTCCTCTGCTTTAGCCAAATAATGTGGTTTTCTGCTTGTTCAGTAATTTTCAGTCTCAACTTTGGGTATTATGGAATTCACTCTTCTCACTTTGGGATACCTTTTACACAGCTCAGCAATTCCTTTTCCCCCAGTAGGGCAATTTTACCCTCAGCACTTGTTTACTGAAAATTCCCCTGCTTCAGCACAGTCTTGCATCAATTTTCACACTTTTCTGCATATGCTCCATTCACAGCTGGTAGTCCTGTGCGGTGTGGCAGCCTTTACTTGCAGAATCAGTACCGCTCGTGGGTCACCATCTGTATTCACTGCTTCAGCAAAACATTTGAAAACAACAAACGCCTATCCCTTTTAAGGGCTAACTTACTTCTTGAACCCTGACTACGGCTGGAAGGAAAAACCCCTTTCAATGACCATATTACACTTTATTGTGATAGGCAAATAAGGTTTACCTGCTTCAGCACAGTCTCTCTCTCTCCTCTTGGAATCAGGGAAAAGAGTCCATCTGTGGTTTTGTGGGTTTCAGTGCAGTGTAGATTTCTTGCCTGGGTGTGTATTCCTTTAACTCTGGTCTCTGCTGCATGAGTTCTTTGTTTATGTTGCTCAGGCTGTTTGTAGGCAAAAAAGCACAAAAAAAATTCACAGGCAATCTCCGGGACCCTTTTAACTTCAAAGGCCATCTCAGTCCCGATTCTGACACCATATGTAGGAGGACGTGCGCAGAGGTATGCAAGGGAGACTTGTTATGGGGAAATTAAATAAGGCTTTTATTGCGCCTGTTCCTTAACATAAGAAAAACATCCAAACAAGGGGTCAAACAAAGCTTCTATTCACTTGGGAGTATTTCTAGTGAAACCTATGCAGTCCACAACTCCCTTTAGATAAGCATGTCTCCCTGCCCCAAACATATATCTTAATATGAGCAGATATACCTAAAGTCTTATAAAGGAAAGTCTTATCTGTTCCTTGTAGTTGGAGGGAAAGTCTTCTCTGTTCCTGGGTTGCTGCCTTTTTCCTCAGGTTTTGTCAGCATTCAGGTTTAGAGGTGCTTTCCCCTGTGTCTTGCAAGCATATCTGCTGTTTCTTCTGGCAGGCTCAAGACATCAGTCCCCATGGTCAGTCTCACAACTTGTGAGACTCAGGAACAATATCTCTTCCTGTCTCAAAAAACAGGCTTTTCTAAGAAGCTAATCAGGCAGGTGGGGTTGGATAATTGACTACCAACAGTTAACCACCACACTGCTGCTGATTAGAGGCACATTTCCTGAGCAGGGATAACTCCCCTGTTACACAATGTTTAATAATGGGCAAATAATCTATTATTCATATCTGGATAATAGTTATTTTGCCCATTACTGTACTGTATGGGTTTGGGCGGGGGGGGGGGGGGGTGGCGTGTATTGATGTTTATTAAAATGATTTTTAATATAAATTTCTTTCATAGTGTAGATATGCAGAGGGTCTCCGGAGCTGAACCGCATTGGTTTCAGGTCCAGGGAGACCCCTGCTTCCCAAGATACAGGCCCCTTTATGGGTGCCGGTATCCCTCTGCATTGAAATGTCCCGCATCATGTGACCGGGTCATTTCCTTGCATAGGAGATACCGGCACTCCATAAAGGTGCCTGTATCTCTGGAAGCAGGGGGTCCACAGACCTGAAACCAACGCGGTTCAGCTCTGGAGACCCCCTGCACATCTACACTATGAAAGAAATGTATATTTAAATAAATAATTTTCGGGCGACATTTCCGCTGTGAGAGGCGGCTCTCTCAGAGCCGCTCTCTCTGCAGCAGAAATGAATCGCCGGTTTAGGCCTTTTCAGAGGCTCGATGCTCTCGCTGGCCGCAACTCGCCCGTTTTGGGAATTTTGCTATCACAGGTAATCGAGGCTTTCTGAATACCATGATAGCAACCCCACAAAAAACGCCATTTTAAATGCCCTGGCGATAATTTTTATCAACCTTCTCTGAATGAGGCCCTGACAATGAATGGGCTTATGTTTACATTGTTGTTTTATACTGTGTTGTTTATACTGTATATTGTATTATTCATATTAATTGTTTTTTGAATGTTAGATAATTTATGTGTGTGCTTATACTGTCCAAAAGCTCTATTAGTCACATTTGCCTAATAGGGCTATAGACAGTACTCTACAGGTGTATAAGTGTTATTATGACCCTGTAAGGTGGGTGCACACAGAGACAACGACAGGAGACCTGCGTTTGAAAAAAATAAATGCTGGGGTTTATTCAGTAAAAGTCAGCCACTCAAAACATAGCTCTTTCTCAGCTCCAACAAGTAAAAGTCCATATACATAATACAAGTGTAGCCTATGCTCTGGCCGCTACTTCTTTTCCTGGGCCCTACCCTAGGGGCAGGCAGTGGATGGGTTAATTCCTTCAGAAAAGCCTTGTGTGCTTTTGCAGCCTTAGATATATTTGATGTATCTAAGGACAGGCCTAGCAACAGACAGAGAGTCTCAGCCTGAGGGGTGGATACTGATTGGGTCACATGCTGGATGTGATGGCCTGTCCTAGCCTCCGGCTGCTACTTCTTTTCCTGGGCCCTACCAGTGTAAGTCCTACCAGATCTGTCTTGTTATGAGGCGGAGTTACAGTCACACCCAAGGGTATAAATACTGACACTTTCACAAAAGTGGGTGTGTCTCTTTCCTCCTCCTGTGGAGTGAGCACCAGCTACCCTGGGTCTCACAAGGAGGCCTCAGGAGGAGCACCATCATCATGCAAAGAAAAGCTATGCAATGCTGTTATATCAGAACCTACAATAAACACCATTGTACCATCATCAGTATGATTCACTGTCTAAGGATGTAGAAAGGTGTTTGTATGTACCCTCCTTCCATCCCAAGGACCCATGCTGACTGGAGGCGCTGCAACCATGGATAAGGTACCCTGTACACTCTGTCCTGTTCGCCCCACAACACCGTGGAGCACTCAGCCCTCTTGTTGCCACACAGATATGCACCACCGCAAATATGGAGTAGCAGGAGAAGCAGACCCAATCTCACTTAGGGGGGGTGGGGGGGGGGTGCAAGGGCTACACAGGTATAACACAGGAACACACTTCAGGCCTAGTGTCCCTCAACAGACCAGGAACAGCCAACTATGAGCTGTATGCTGCCTGCCTTTTACATTTTAGCAGCTCAGCTGAGCTCGTTAATCCTCCTGCCCCTCTAGGCAGGGATTACCCCTTGCTGGCCAACACTCAACAGTTCAAGCTGCTGGTAACCGTCTTGCCCCTGTTACAGTCTACCGCTGTTTGTGGGTAGCCAGGGCTTACCGCCGCTGAAGTCCTTCTGTCCACTCCCTCTCCAGACATAAAATCGTCATTGGCATTTTTCTTGCTTGGCCTATGCTGTATCTCAAAACAGAATGGCTAGAGGGACAGATTCTACGTGCTAAACCTGGGGTTGGAGTCCTTCATTGTATTCAACCACTTTAAAAGGGCATGGTCAGTCACCAAGACAAAGTGGATCCCTACTGATAGTATTTCAATGCCTCATTCACTCACTTTAGTGCCAATGCTTCCTTGTCTATGGCTGCATAATTAACCTCCTTTGGAAATAATTACTGACACAGGAAGAGTATAGGGTGTTCAACCCTGTCAAAGTCCGGCAACAAAACTTCCCCTAAGCTTACAGTATATGAGAGGCATCCATCTATACAATAAAAGGGTCTTTTAAAATCACTGTCTCTCTCAGACTCACTGTCTCTCTCAGACTCTCAGACACACACTCACCCACTCTTTCAGACACACACTCTCACACACTCTCTCAGACACACACACACAGACAGTGACACACACACACACAGAGACAGTGACATACACACAGAGACAGTGACACACACACACACACACACACACCACAGAGACAGTGACACACACACAAACACCACAGAGACAGTGACACACACACACACACACACACACCACAGAGACAGTGACACACACACACACACACACACACAGAGACAGTGACACACACACACACACACACACACACACACACACACACACACACACACACACACACACACACACACACACACACACACACACACACACACACACACACACACACACACACACACACACACACACACACACACACACACATACACACACACACACACACACACAGAGACAGTGACACACACACACACACTGAGACAGTGACACACACACACACACACACACACACACGCACGCACGCACGCACGCACGCACACACACACACACACACACACACACACACACAGACAGTGACACACACAAACAGAGACAGTTACACACACACACACAAACACACAGAGACAGTGACACACACACACACACACACACACAGAGACAATGACACACACACACACACACACACACACACACACACACACACACACACACACACACACACACACACACACACACACACACACACACACACACACACACACACACACACACACACACACACACACACACACACACACACACACACAGTGACACACACACAGACACAGTGATACACACACACATAGACAGTGACACACACAGAGACAGTACACACACACACACACACACACGTACACACACACACACACACACACACACACACACACACACACACACACACACACACACACACACACACACACACACACACACACGCACACACACACACACACACACAAACACACACAGTGACAGACACACACAGTGACAGACACACACAATGACAGAGACAGCACACACACACAATAAGCCCACCTCTGCAAACACACAAAAATAAGGCCTTTCCCCCCTTGGGGTTGGTAAGGTGCCTGGGAGGGGGTTTAAGGGGCATGTGGGTTACCTGGGGCCCGTGGATGGGCTGCTGGATCAGCAGAGGTAGCCAGTGCAGCTGAGAGACTGGTAGGCCCATGGAGCCTAAAGGGAGGGACAGAGGGGCGGAGCCTAAGGAGCAGGCATTACTGGAGGAGAGAAGGGAGCGGGGCAGTGCTGTAGGAAGAGGCGGGCCAAAAAAAAAATTTGGCAGAGTGATAGCACGGGCAGCCAATCATTAAAGGGGGAGTTTAAATTTTTTTTTTTTTTTTTTAAACCATTCTTGCAGGCTTGCTTCCCGGGGGCCAGACCAAATGACTTTGCAGGCCTTACACAGCCTGCGGGCCGGGCGTTCCCCACCCCTGCTCTACCACCTCCACAGAATAACCAAGGCTTTTTGTTTCTGCCTTTCCCAAGGCCCATTTTTGGTTAGGCCTGCCTCTCTTAATAACCTGAGGACTGTCTTCAGTTGGTTCTTAAGGAATCCCCAGTGCTTGCTTAATATGACAATATCATCAAGATAGGCAACTGTTTAACCTCTATGGGGACACCACACCCTGTCTATCAACCTCTGGAAAGTTCTCTGTGCCTTGTGTAACCCAAACGGCATGTATACAAATTGAAACAGACCCATAGTAGTGATGAAAGTGGTTTTTGGTCTGGGCTCTTTTCCCAAAAAAATTTGCCAATACCCTTTGATAAAATCCAGATTGGTTATGTAGTCTGCCTTTCCTATGGAGTCAAGCAACTCATCTACTCTGGGAATTGGGTATGCATCAAACTGTGAGACCACATTGACTTTTCTTATGTCTATACAGTAGCCAAGAAGTCAGTGGGGCAACATCTCCGCCCATTTTGGATTATACAGCAGAGAAGACAGAAGAAAATAAAGAATAAAGAAGAAAATAACTTACCGGAGACATATCTTCAATAAACATATGATCATGGACTATTTGGCATCGGCTGATGAGGAACACTGAGTTGTGAGTCAAGAGATGGTGCTGAGGTAGGATTCAGAGGTTGAAGACAGCAAAGGGAAGAAATACATTAATTGTATGTTATTTATGTAGCCATGTAACCCCATGGCTACTAATCCTCTACCTAACATAAGCCCTGGTACCAGCACCGGCAGTGTTAAGATTAAATCTATGCCCTTGCTGCTGCAGCAGTAAACAACTCCCTTGAGTGATAGGGGGAGTGGGCCTAAAGTCTGGGTACTGCCCCATCAGGGGCTCAGACCTAGGACCCTTCCCTGGGTACATGTCACGCCTGTATGCCCGCAGACCTGGCAAGACCCCAGTACTGAGATGGGAAGGGTATTACCACACACCCACAGCAGTGAGGGTGTGCCCAGAGTGTGCTATGGCGTTGCCGGGCCTGTTGAGAGATGGTTAGATATACTTGCAACGCCTTGGGAGTTCGGAGTAAGAGTAGTGGTGTCCGTGCGCCAGAGTCCAGGGATACAGAAGTCAGAGTAGTCGAGTTCGTAAGCCAAAGTCCAGGGGTCACAGAGGTAAGCAAGGTAGAGTTCGTAGGCAGGGTTCAAGGGTAACAGAGAGCAGAGTAGTCCAGGACGAGCAGAGGTCAAACCATGGAAATCCAGGGGCAAGCAGGAGCAGGAACAAAGCTGGAACTCAGAGGAGAGCCAAGCATAGGACTGCACATACAGAGGTAACAAGAGCTATGCAGAGCAATGAGAGAAAGGACAGACAGGGGTTATAAAGGAGGGAACACCAATAGGAGAGAGAAGAGGAGCAGAGGGAGAAGTGGGAGACAGCAGGGATAGGTGAGGAGGAGAAGAGGAGGAGACAGGTGAGCCAGTGAGAGAGATCGCCTGCAGGGCATGAGAGGAGGAGCCAGGAGGCTGAGAAAACTTAGAAGAGTCGCGTGTGCGCGCGCCCTCTGTAATTTGAGAGTGAGCGTGCACAAGCTGCGTCACGAGGTGCGTGGAGCGCCGCGCCGCGGGAACACCCGCAGAGGATGAGAAGGAACAGAGGGGAGAGCCACCGGAGGTAAGGGGACAGGAGTAGAGGCTGAGGGGGGCTGAGAGCAGGGAATGCCGCAGCAAGGGGCCGGGGACCGAGCGGGTGCGCGAGCCTTGCGGGGAGCGCGCACTGGCACCGGGATAGCATCAGAGGATGTCGGAGAAGGACAAGTGTGGGTAAAGGAAGGGAGGCTAGCAGGGGAAGGGTCAGAGGAGGTAGACAAGCGTGGGACGTCAGGGACACATGAAGGGGAAGGAATCCCCTGAACCATCACAGTACAAAAGGGGCTGCAGATCCAAATTTGGAGAGTTCTCCTTACTCGGGGAAGAAAGAGAGAGAGAGAGAGAGATCCCTCTCGCAGGGGAGCGGGAACAACTACCCCATACTTCACCCGGGAGCATGGGAGTCAGGGATAGACCTTTGGGGCCTCAAACCCTGGGGGTTGAGTCCAGGGACCAGAAATAAAGACCAAGTTGCTGTTTATTATACTCCTGCCTGAGGCTGCAGTTCTTCAGGGGAGGGAAGAGTGTTTTCCACAGAGGACTGCAGCTATCTATGATATGCCCTGTGGGAATGGAGGTGCTGTACCAGTGAGAACGAACCACCAGCACTGAAATCCTGTCCTGTTAATCCCAAACAACACTGGCAGATGCTCAGGGCCTTCCTTTGAACCAACAGTTAGCACCATCACCAAGTAATTGCAGTGATCCTTCCTTGGGGTGGGGGAACATGGGTTACATTTAATTGCTTTTTTTAGGTTGCCCACTGACTAGCGATGTGTTAATCTATGCCCCCTTCTGGGTATAGATAATCAGAGTGACAAGTAATGCATTTGTAGGCAAATGTTTGTTTTTATTTAATTGTAATGTATTGTATATTGTATGTGTTTTTTTTAGGTTGCCCATTCATTGTCTGTGTGGCAATCCATGCCAATATACTGGGCATGGCTTACCACAGTCACAATCAATGACTATTGTCAAATGCTTATTTATATTTAAATGTCATGTGTTTTATTTTGTGGCTGTTTTTTTTTTTTTGCTTGCACATTCGTTGCCAAAGTGCCATATTGGGGCATGGTTTACCACTGTGACAATCACTGGGTGGATGGGGTCGGGATGGGGGTAGTTGCCCCAGTGAAGGTGTTAGGCCTCCCGGGTGGGTAGCGGGGAGGGGGGTTAACCCCATAATTACAATAGCGGTTACTAACTGCTAAGGTGATTAAGGGGTTAGTGGCCAGAAGTTTGTTTTTTTATTGTAATGTTGCTGTCCATGGAGGACAAGGAGGACAGAGAGGAAGATGAGGGTGGCCTTCATCCTAGCAGGGGTAAATGCAGCTTTAATTTACATTATGCTTGCAGGGGGGTAGAGGTGGTGGGTAGTAGGGTTTTTGTATATTATGGTTTCTGGGGGGTAGAGGGGTGGTTGAAGGGGATAGTTGCCCCAAGGTGGGTGGTTAGGTCCCTCGGTTGGGTAGCTGGAGGGGTTAACCCCTTCATTGCCATAGTGGTTACTACCACTATGGTAGTGAAGGGGTTAACTCCTCCCGCAACCTTTCCGATATGCCTAACCACCCACCCTGTGGCAACTACCCTCTTCACCAAACCCCTCTACCCCCAAGAAAACAGGTATTCAGGTTAACCCCTTCATTGCCTTAGCAGTTAGCCGCTAAGGTAATTACGCTGTTTTTATTTTACTAACAGTATTGAAGCAGGGGGTCTCCGGAGCAGAACCACATTAATTTCAGCCTTTGGGACCCCCTGCTTCCTGCGTTACAGTACACAGTATGGGGTGCTGGTATCTCCCTGCATTGTTTAAATCTCCAGCGTCACGTTACCGGGAGATTTAAACGCACATTGGATACCGGCACCCCACACCAGGGGTTTGAGATTAATCTCATAAACGCTGAAGTTCTAGTTTTGTTTGTGAATGTGCTTTTTATATTGTTACAGTTCTACATAAATTGTGAAACTTAATACACTAGGAGTGCACCTGTTTTATTGAAGTGAAACTTCTTTAGTGGCACCTAGTTGTGATGGGACAAAACTGGAGAGATGGTGACGAAATGTGAAATGGAAGTGACGTCACGGCTTCCCCCCCCCCCGCTCCCCCCACACGCCTGCTGTCACATACGGTGGCGGTGATAGCCGCCGGCACCGCTACTAAAGGCCGCCGCTCCCCCCACACGGCCGCTGACATATACGCTACCCGTGCCTGCTGCCATGCCGCGCATGCGCAGTTGTGATGGCGCCGCTGATGGACACCATGCATGCGCAGAAGCAGCTGGCAGCGGTGCCATAATGGAAGGGATAGGGAGATAGAGTGGTGAAATGAAGGAGGGATGGGGGTTGGAGTGACAGACTGATGCAGGATTCCAGATGGGGGAGAATAAAGATGGGGGGGGAGGGGTCAATGAGCAGAGGGAATGGAGCAGGTAGGTGGAATAGAGGAGTAAAAGGAATGGGGTAGCAGGATGAAGAGGTGAGGGGGGATATGAGAGGAGTGAAGGAGTTGAGAGGAGCAGGGATAGAGTGGTAGGTAAAGCAGGCTGATGGAGTGATACAGGGGGAGTGAGGAGAGAGAGGTGCAGGGTGATAGGGAGGGGGGAGGTACAGAGGTAGAAGACCGGACAGTACATGACATGGACAGCAGGACAGTGAGTGCCGGGCCGAGCAGTCAGCAGAGGCCGTGGTACAGGTAAGCTGCAGCGGAAGACCCCCGCATGGTGTCCGAGCTGAGGTGAGAGGCTGTGCTGGGGTCGGTGTTGGTCTGTGGGGTCTGTGCCCCTGTTCTGTAACATACACACTGACATCTGTGCACTCTCACCGAGCAGCAGAGCCCGCCCGCCTCGCTGCTATTGACTGAGACCTGTTCGGGAGCACAGACACCTGTCACTGATCTACAGCCTGTGACATGGGGACAAGGAGCCCGGGACATGGGGGCACACACTGACACACACACACACACACACACACACACACACACACACACACACACACACACACACACACACACACACACACACACACACACACACACACACACACACACACACACACACACACACACACACACACACACACACTGACTGACACACACACACACTGACTCACACACTGACACACACACACACACTGACTGACACACACACTGACACACACACACACTGACACACTGACACACACAGTGACTGACACACACACTGACTGACACACACACACACACTGACTGACACACACACACACACACACACACACACACACACACACACACACACACACACACACACACACACACACACACACACACACACACACACACACACACTGACTGACACACAAACACAAACACACACACACACACACACACACACACACACACACACACACACACACACACACACACTGACTGACACACACACATACTGACTGACACACACACACACACACACACACACACACACACACACACACACACACACACACACACACACACACACACACACACACACACACACACACACACACACACACACACACACACACTGACTGACACACACACATACTGACTGACACACACAGAAGTACAAATAGCTAAAACACGTGTTCTAAGTCAAACTTCTTTGCGTTTTGGCACTGAAATTGTTTTTTTATTTATTTTATGAGAAGCTTATTACAAAGGATGAAATTAAATTTCTTTATGTAGCCAATCGGCGTATTCCTATCTTCTACCACCTCCCGAAGGTGCACAAGAGCCTCGTGAACCCACCAGGTAGGCTTATTGTGTCAGGGGTAGAGTCTATGACGTCTAGTGTGTCTAAATACGTGGACCATTTTTTACAAACATATGTGGTCCATCTTCATTCATATATAAGGGACACGCTCCACGTCATAGACTCCCTCTCTTCTATACAGTGGAAATCTACTTTTCAATGTTCCACCTGTGACGTTCAGTCATTATATACAGTAGAGGCAACGCTTATTCTAACATTTGCCTTAAACTAGCCGGGTTACATACAGGGTATGTGCTGGGTATGTTCTGGGCTAGTTTGAGGCACGTTTAAGGCATTTCTGCATTGACTATAGGATTAACACAGCAGGGATCCCTGGCAGTCCAATTCAGTTTGAATGGGACTGCCAGGGACCCCCGCTGTTAATCTGATAGGCCATTAATCAATGCAAAAATGCTGGGACTAGTTTAAGGAAATGTATTCAGAATGTACCTGGGTGTACCTGGGTCTTTTGGGGAATTGCCACTGGTTTTTGTTAGAATAATCGCTGCCTCTACTGTACATGTATT
>NC_134483.1:179818916-179886416 GCF_040206685.1 Ascaphus truei | reverse complement strand
TGCCCTTCACCCCCCCTACTACCCCTGCTCTTCACCCCCCCTAACCCTGACCTTCACCCACCCCTACCCTTCACCCACCCCTACCCCTGCCCTTCACCCCCCCTACCCCTGCCCTTCACCCCCCCATGCCTGCCCTTTGACTGATGCACGCACACACCCTGACTGACGCACTCACACACCCTGACTGACGCACGCACACACCCTGACTGACGCACGCACACACCCTGACTGACGCACACACCCTGAGTGACGCACGCACAGATCCTGACTGACGCACGCACACACCCTGACTGACGCACGCACACACACCCTGACTGGCGTACGCACACAAACCCTGACTGGCGCACGCACACAAACCCTGACAGCCACACGTACACACACTGACAGCCGCACGCACACACCCTGACTGACGCACGCACACACCCTGACTGACGCACGCACACACCCTGACTGACGCATGCACACACACTGACGCACACACACACTGACTGACTGACGCACGCACACACACACACACACTGACTGATTGACGCACTGACTGACACACACACATACATACTGACGCACGCACACAACCCCTCACAGCCGCATGCACACAACCCCTCACAGCCACACGCACACATACACAGACTGACGCGCGCACACACACACACACACACACTGACTGCTGCACACACACCCACTGACTGCTGCACACACACACACTGACTGCTGCACACACACACACACACACACACTGACACACACACACACACACACTGACACACACACACACTGACTGACACCCCCACACCCACTGACTGACGCACGCGCGCACACCCCCACACCCACGCGCGCACACACACAGACTGACACGCGCGCGCACACACACAATGAATGGTACACACACACACACATACACTGACACACACTGACACTGACACACACACACACACTGACACTGACACACACACACACACACTGACACACACACACACACACACACTGACACACACACACACACTGACTGACACACACACACTTACTGACGCGCGCGCGCACACCCCCACACCCACACACTGACTGAATGACTGACTGACTGCCGCACGCACACACTGACTGACTGAGGCACACATACACGCACACACTGACTGTGTGTGTGTGTGTGTGTGCGTCAGTCAGTCTGTGTGTGTGTTTGTGTTTCTGCGTCAGACTCACTGACGCGCGCGCACACACACTGACTGACTGACGCACACACAATGACTGACGCACACACACTGCATGAAGCTGTAAAGGAGGGAGGGGGGGAACTGGATTGATGTGAATGGGGGACAAACAGAGAGAGGGGGAGGGGTGAGGAGAGAGAGAGGAGCGGGAACATTACATCCCGGGCAACGCCGGGTCTCTCAGCTAGTATAAAATAAACGTAAAGAGAGGGTGCATACCATTCAATGATGGATACAAAAAAAGGAACAACAGGACAGTCACTCTTATACTCCCAGAAAGTGAATATATATATCATTTACGTGAATCACTATCCGTATTTGAAGTGTGTGTGTATATAAATATATATATACATACAATTGAGCATACAGTAATATTTCCATTTGCTATTTGCCTTGCTATGGAGGGTTTTTGTCACTTTTTTACTCACATAACTTCACATATACAATATATATATATATATATATATATATATATATATATATATATATATATATATATATATATATATATATATATATGCAGTGGAAGTGTATTGTGTGTATTTACCTACACACTCACTCCACATTTCAGTAACATACATATACATCTAAATAATATTCACATATACACGTTTGCTATAAATGGAATTATTACAATTTTACATTATATACACGTGCAATGAATGGAATAAACACTGTAATAAGTTTGAAATCGCCTATCCGAGCTGCTATGCATGGCTGATCCCTTTTCTCCAGCTTCCTTGAATGTACTACTGTATGAGGAAGATCATGTGACCAGATGCTAGTGCACGTTTAGAGAGAGGGAGGGCAGTGCTGACAAAGGGGTGTGCCTGGGTTTGTGACAGGCCATGAAGGGGCAGTGCCTTAGCAAATGCTTGTTAAAATAGAATACAAGAAAATTGGTCTTTCAAAGTTGTTTTTTTAAAAACAGAAAATGCTAAAAGTATTATTTCTTACTACAGAACTGATTTATTAAAAAAAACACACATGCAGGATATAGACTGAACTGCAGCTTTAAAGTAGGTGTTATTTAATATTTAATCAGTTTTTTCCTTTATCTTTTTATAATTTTAGTTATTTTTTAATGTAACAATTGTTGTTATTATATGTAATTAGATATAATGTTAATTAATGTGAATTATCAATTTAATAATTTTTGTTAGTACATATAATGTGGAAAATAGCTGAAGCGCTCAAATGCAGGTATATCTCAAAATGATAATAAGCCAGACCACTGTACCAGGGTACTAACAATTGATATAGTACCTATTGTGTCATATAATGGGTACTATCCTCCTGAAGACAGGTGGTGTGTGGTGCAACCCACTCACCACCAGTCTCATTGGCAGGTTCCCCTGAAAAATATGCAAATACTCACATCCTGGTAGGGCTGTGCAGCTACTCAATGCAATACAGGGAAAAGGGAGACCAAAAAGCGCACCAGCACTAACGGAGCAGGAAGAAACCAGGACAAAAAAATGATTAAAAGGGCACTTTAATGTGGCAAAAGACCCATCCAATGCATTTCGAACGTCGCAGCGTTCTTTTTCAAGGATAAAACACAATGTGATAACATCCATTATATACCCTCTTACCTGTGGGCCATTTCGCGCCAAAAATCAGAACCTGATGACGTCATAACAGAGCGACTCAGTGCCGATCTAAGGGCAAAAGGAAGTACCAAAGGCAGTGTGGCCATTTTGGATGTGGGCAAACATAGGAACACAATAACAAAGCTTTATTGACCATTCCAGCAGAACAAAATACATTGCTGCTAACTGGACAAGCATATTTAAACGAAATAAAGCTATATTAAACTAAACTAATGCTTAATAAAGGGTACTATTATATCAAGGAAAAACATGAACAAGGTGGATTAAAAAACTAGCTGTGTTGCAACTAAGTTATATACAAAAAATAAATAAATAAAAAAAAAAACCTCTAGACATGATTAAAAAAATGTGCAAGAAAAGTAAATTTAAAGACATATTACACATACATACTGCATAACACAGATTGTGTACCTAAATCATAGGAACCAGGGAAATACAACCATTATAAAATATGAAGTATTATCCACAAGATACATCAAAGAACAATTTAAGCTTACATATTAGCATAATATTTGCATGATAAGGCATAGGTTCAAAGGTTATAATGATAAGAATATAATGTCCAATATAATGACAATTGTCTTATTTAATCTGTATTACCAACTAATTACACCATAATACGTCTATCACAAAAATGTTTACAAAAAATGTGTTAGTTGCCAGTCAATGTTCAAGCCCATAGGGAAGCGCGTTTGGAGAGTGAAGATCCAATACGCCTCCCTACGGTCCAGAAGGTTGATATGATCACCTCCTCTAGATTTAGAAATAACTGATTCAATCCCCAAAAAGGAAAAATTATTAATTCCTCCCTGACCACATTCAGTGAAATGTTTAGAGACTGGATGATTAGTGTCTCTCAATTTTATGAGCCTTAAATGCTCTAACATCCTGACCTTAAGGGCTCTAGTCGTCCTCACCACATACCTCTTGCCACAACCACATGTTATTAGATAAATCACAAATTGACTTTTACAATTTATAAAACTGTTAATCTTAAATTCCTTATTTGGTAATATATTCACACCATGTGGCGGTGGCAAGGCAAACTGGAAAAAACTTTTGGCAGGCTTCATGTGTTTACATGCACTACAAGAGCCACATTTGAAGGAACCCCTAGTGATAAAAGTTTTTTTGAGACCAGAAGATTTGAGTTCACTTGGTGAAACATGAGATCCAATTGTTCTCGCTCTACGATATACAAAAGTAGGACCAGAATCCACATATTTTTTAAGGACAGGGTCCATGGATAAGACATTCCAATGTTTTGAAATTATAGAGTTTACTTTTCCACTTTGTTTACTAAATTGTGAAATAAAAAGAGGACATTTGTTTTTTAATTCTGTCAGTCCATGTGAGTCCTGTTTAATACCAATTGTCTTAACATTGTTAGCAAGGCGAGAATCTCCAATTGGATGTGTGGGCAACAATGATGCTCTCTCTGTATGTAATGCATTTTCAAATGCAATTGCTAAATGTGATTTGGGGTATCCCCTTTCCAAAAATCTCCTTGTAAGCTCCTCAGACTGAGAAAGGAAACCACTCATAGTGGAACAATTCCTTCTCAGTCTGAGGAACTGTCCCCTTGGTATGGCCTTTATGACATGGGATGGGTGGCAGCTGTCCGCCCTTAGAAAGGTGTTCCTGGCATTTTGCTTCCTATAAACATCCGTTTGGATTTTTTTGTCTATGTCTACAAATAATTGTAGATCCAGAAATTCAATGTGATGGAAATGAAAATTTAATGTAAATCTTAGATTATAAAGATTATTATTAAGATAAGATACAAAAGTGTGAAGTGTAGTGACATCCCCCCTCCAAATAATAATTAGGTCGTCCACAAATCTTTTATAAAAAACAATATTGTGACGAAATAAATTAGTGCTCGAATAAATAAAAAGTGCTTCCCACCATCCCATAAATAAGTTCGCAAAAGAAGGAGCAAAACTTGTACCCATAGCAGTGCCAATAAGTTGCAAATAAAACTTACCATTAAATGTGAAAAAGTTGTGCGTGAGTAAAAAGTGTATAGCGTCCAAAATAAAAGCCGATTGAAAAATTGATATTTCTGGTATCTCAATAAATTGGCGGACCGCTGCCAAACCATGGTCATGTTGTATAACAGAATACAGAGAGGTAACATCAAGTGTTACCCACAGGTAATCATTACCCCATTTAACATTTTTGATCTGATCAAGAAGATCACCAGAGTCCCGTATAAATGAGGGCAATTTCCTAACAAATGGCTGAAGAAAACCATTAACATATCTTGACAGACCATCTCCCAAAGATCCAATACTAGAGACAATGGGACGACCTGGAGGGTCGACCAATGTCTTGTGGATCTTTGGGAGATGGTGGAAGATAGGAATAATGGGATGAGATGGAATAATGAATTTAACCTCGTCCTTCGACAGAACTTCCATAATAACACCTGAGTCAACCAGTTCTACAAGGAACTCCAAGAATTGCGGTGTGGGGTCGGCGGATAGTACACGATAGGACCGGCCATCATCCAGTTGGCGTAATGCCTCCCTGATGTAACCGTCTCTGCCCTGCACCACCACCGCACCCCCCTTGTCCGCACTCTTAATGACCAATGCAGAATTATTTTTCAAAGATTTTAAAGCTAAACGTTCACTTTGATTCAAATTGTCATGATCTATATAGGATAGGGAAAATCCCTGAGCTAGAAGACGAAGGTCTCTTATAACCAGATTTTCAAACATAGTCAGAAATTGACCCTTGACATGAGTGGGGTAGAACACAGAACTCCTTTTTAGGCCTGAATTCCATTCAGAAAATGTAGGAATATTAACATCATCAACCGTCTGTTCAGATAAAAGATCATTCATATCTTGCAGGGTACAAAAATCATTAAATGTATGTAAAGCAATAGATACCGGAGGAACAGAGTCGGATGAGGGGACATCACTCTCGGTAGCGTGTGATGGCCCCCCATCTAAATCCTCATCTCCGGTCGACCTAGTAACATTTGGAATAAAATTGTCAAAAAACTTTTTCAAGGATAATTTCCGAACAAACTTATACACATCAATAGTGGTTTCGAACAAATTAAAGTTCATTGAAGGTGAAAATTTTAGGCCTTTATCCAGTAGTGACAACTCTGTAGGAGAGAGAGCAGTTCCTGAAATATTTATAACATTAGATATATCATTCAAAACTTCTTCCTTTTGGAGGCGGACCTGTAGCCCCCTCCTCCTCCCCCCCCCTCTTCCCTCTTCTGATTCTCTTGTGTCCTTTTGAAATAAAGGGAAAGATTTTGGTTGTTGCTGTTGCTGTCTCTGTTGATTAACATTTTGATAAGAAAAAGCATCCTGGGACCTAGGTGGTTGACCCCAAAAGGTGCGTCCACCCCTCCCTCGCCCCCTAGATGGAGCTCCACGACCACGATGATCATCATTCTCAAATGTATTGACAAAAGATACAGAATGAGAGGTAGAGGCAGTTTCTGCATCTGAAACATCAGATTCGCCACTCTGATAATCCACATTCTTAGATTTTAAAATGGACTTATTGGGAGTAGATTTAAACTGAATGAATGATTTATCTTTGTTATTTGATCTTTCCTGAATAGAATTTATCCTCTGCCAATGGTAAACCTGGTTCTTTTCATAGTCATATCTGTCCCGATCATATTTACTTTGTTTTTTAGACATAATACCACATTCCACATTTTTTACCGTTTTGGAGAGAATAACATCAAATTCCTTAAAGCCATTTAAACCTTTGAAACTGTATAGGTTTTTTTGCAGTTCTGTGATTTGAATATCAAGCTGATCTTTCTCCTTCATTTTCTGAAACACTATTAACTCCATCAAACGAAAAGAGCAGTCATTGAGGGCTGTCACCCATCTATTTTCAAAATCCACATCCGGAAAACCAAAGGAGGGGGCTTTTTTAACCCTTAGTCCTCTTGGGATCCTTTTACATTTAGCATAGTTCTCCAGGCTTATAATGTCCCACCATAAGCGGTTCTTATGAATCAATAAACTTTCCAATTTTTGAAAGTGGATTTTGAGATCAGAGATGTCAGTGGTATCCAAATCCACAATGTTATCAAACACACGTAAAGCTTGTTTTTTTCTCTGTATATCATCACAAGTGTTGAAAAAATAAGTATCTGAAATATCTTCTAATTCATCCATATTATCCCCTGGTTCCTCCATACCAATATAATGGAACACAAAGGGGGTACTGAAGCCACAAAAAAGTAACTATAAAAGTGTATAAAAAGCAAAAATATAAAAATTAGGGATCTTCCTTTTAAATTCAAAGATTAAGCTCCAAAAAACCTATGCATGTGCGGCTCCAACCTGTATATAATGCAATATGGAAAATAGCTGAAGCGCTCAAATGCAGGTATATCTCAAAATGATAATAAGCCAGACCACTGTACCAGGGTACTAACAATTGATATAGTACCTATTGTGTCATATAATGGGTACTATCCTCCTGAAGACAGGTGGTGTGTGGTGCAACCCACTCACCACCAGTCTCATTGGCAGGTTCCCCTGAAAAATATGCAAATACTCACATCCTGGTAGGGCAGGCAGGCAGGCTGTGCAGCTACTCAATGCAATACAGGGAAAAGGGAGACCAAAAAGCGCACCAGCACAAACGGAGCAGGAAGAAACCAGGACAAAAAAATGATTAAAAGGGCACTTTAATGTGGCAAAAGACCCATCCAATAATAGTTTAATATAGCTTTATTTCGTTTAAATATGCTTGTCCAGTTAGCAGCAATGTATTTTGTTCTGCTGGAATGGTCAATAAAGCTTTGTTATTGTGTTCCTATGTTTGCCCACATCCAAAATGGCCACACTGCCTTTGGTACTTCCTTTTGCCCTTAGATCGGCACTGAGTCGCTCTGTTATGACGTCATCAGGTTCTGATTTTTGGCGCGAAATGGCCCACAGGTAAGAGGGTATATAATGGATGTTATCACATTGTGTTTTATCCTTGAAAAAGAACGCTGCGACGTTCGAAATGCATTGGATGGGTCTTTTGCCACATTAAAGTGCCCTTTTAATCATTTTTTTGTCCTGGTTTTTTTGTCCTGGTTTCTTCCTGCTCCGTTTGTGCTGGTGCGCTTTTTGGTCTCCCTTTTCCCTGTAGTACATATAATGTTAAGATTGTTTTGTGAATTTTGTTCTCATCACACAAGGAATTAAATAGGTTGATTTTAATATATTTTTTCAATTTAATTTAGATTTTTCCATCATTAATTTGTATATGGTGTAGTGGTATTTGGTTGTTTATATATTCATATTATTATATTCTAATTAATATATTGATTTATTAATATTTTTTGAAACTAAAATGATTGGTTTAGGCTTTAATTTTAATTTGGTATATATATATATTTTCTTCCATATTTGATGAAACTTAGATTGGTAATAGTGGGACAGCTTTCTCTAACATGCCATTGTGTTAGTTGAGTTTATACATAATTAAATTGTTTAGTTTTAGCTATTTTCATTGTATGATGTGAACAACATAATTATTGATGTTTTTTTGTTGTTATTCATTGTAATGTTGATATTTATAGTAATTTTAGAGTTATACGATTTGTGGTGAAACTTAGTACCAATGTGAAAATAGGTTTACTTGATCCAGCCTATTTAATTGGCTGTGCTTTACAATCACTACTCCTGACGAAGTCACCGCAGTGTGACAAAACGCATAGAGCTGTGACGTCATCGCGTTTGTGTTGGTGTATTTGGAGTCCCTGGCCTCCCTGTGCTTCGGCTGGCGGTAATTTCAAGTGTTAGCAACCATTGTATGAGGGAGCAAAGGATGTGCAGGCATTGGATGTCTTTATATCTTGCTGTCAATTCGGGATAGGAGTTCATGGTGAACCTGGGGCAGATGACCACAATAGAGATTTCTCTCCCACGAATGGTTCTGTTTAAAATCCTGTAAGTGCACATTCTTATGGGTTGCTGATTTTTAAAATAAATGTACCTTATTTTTTACTCAGTTACGTGCTATAGAGCTTGCGCTTTTGTTTGTTTTTGTTCATATATATATATATATATATTGTTCATATATATATATATATATATATATTAGATGGGGATAACACCAGCCTGGAGTAGATAATAAAGAATCATAGTACTTTATACAATTGGGACTTGATGACTGGCAATACGTTGATGACTCGCAATACTGATACACAGAGGGAGAGAGAGCGACACACAGAGAGAGAGAGCGACACACAGAGAGAGTGACACACAGAGAGAGCGACACACAGAGAGAGAGCGACACAGAGAGAGAGAGAGAGCGACACACAGAGAGAGAGAGAAAGCGACACAGAGAGAGAGAGAGAGCGCGACACACAGAGAGAGATTGCGACACACAGAGAGAGAGAGAGTGACACAAGACACAGAGAGAGAGAGTGAGAGTGACACAGAGAGAGAGAGAGAACGACACACAGAGAGAGAGCGACACACAGAGAGAGCGACACAGAGAGAGAGAGACAGAGAGAGAGAGAGACACACAGAGAGAGACAAAGAGCATCACAGAGAGAGAGAGTGACACACACAGAGAGAGAGAGAGAGCGACACAGAGAGAGAGAGAGCGACACACAGAGAGAGAGAGAGAGCAACACACACAGAGAGAGAGCGCGACACACAGAGAGAGAGAGCGACACACACACAGAGAGAGAGCGACACACACAGAGAGAGAGAGCGACACACACACACAGAGAGAGAGCGACACAAGACACACAGAGAGAGAGAGAGAGCAACACACAGAGAGAGAGAGCAACACACACAGAGAGAGAGAGAGAGAGAGAGAGAGAGAGAGAGTGAAAGCGACACACAGTGAGAGAGAGCGACACACAGAGAGAGAGCGACACACACAGAGAGAGAGTGACACACACACAGAGAGAGAACGACACAGAGAGAGAGAGAGAGTGACACACACAGAGAGGGTGAGAGAGAGAGAGAGACCAAGTGTCATCCTACTCTCTCACACTCTCACACTCTCACACTCTCACACACACTGACACGCACACACTGACACACACACACACACACACACACACACACACACACACACACACACACACACACACACACACACACACACACACACACACACACACACACACACACACACACACACACACACACACACACACACACACACACACACACTCTGACAGACACACACACACTCTCTGACAGACACACACACACACACACACACTCACACACACTCTGACAGACAGACACACACACACACACACACACACACACACACACACACACACACACACACACACACACACACACACACACACACACACACACACACACACACACTCTGACACACACACACTCTCTGACAGGCACACACACACACACACACACACACACACACACACACACACACACACACACACACACACACACACACACACACACACACACACACACACACACACACACACACACACACACACACACACACACACACACACACACACACACACACTCTCTGACACACACACACACACACACACACACACACACACACACACACACACACACACACACACACACACACACACACACACACACACACACACACACACACACACACACACACACACACACACACACTCTGACACACACACACACTCTCTGACAGGCACACACACACACACACACACACACACACACACACACACACACACACACACACACACACACACACACACACACACACACACACACACACACACACACACACACACACACACACACACACACACACACACACACACACACACACACACACACACACACTCTGACACACACACACACACACACACACTCTCTGACACACACACACACACACACACACACACACACACACACACACACACACACACACACACACACACACACACACACACACACACACACACACACACACACACACACACACTCTCTGACAGACACACACACACACACACACTCTGACATACACACACACACACTCTGACAGACACACACACACTCTGACAGACACATACACACACTCATACACACACAAACTCACACACACACACACACACACTTTAGAGTGGACTCAATGGAATGGGATGAGGGGTGTGAGGATCATCAAATATCATGAGTGAATGCCTAGGGCCACAAGCATAGGAGCTAACACCAGTGGCGCATAGAAAGGGGTGTGGGAGGAAGGTGCATGAAGGAAAGGCTAGGGGTAGGCAGGAGAAACACCCAAGGTGTAGAGGTGATAAGCCAGGACAAACATTTTATAGTCAGTTTGCTGAACCAAAGAAGCATAAGACAACACAGTCAAAATAAAGGCTTATGTACAAGCCAGGTTTGCGTAGTGCAGAAGGCACGGTTTCAGAAGGCAGAAAACACCCTGAAACTTGATTAAAAATTCCAGCATGGGCAATTTGCGGATAAATTAAGAAAGAGGCGATGAGCAGGATCAGATTATGGAGCCAGAATTTAATAAATGTGCCAGTGCCAGACAGAGGAAAGCCTGGTATTTTTAAGGCATGTACTGTAGACTATCTAGTTAAAATTAATTAACCTACTGCAGACTGAACTTGAGTCACAACTACCCTATTTTAATCACATTGAATACTTGCTCACAGATACAAAGAAGTAGTTAGGGCACTTAGGGGAATATTCTAGTAGCTGCCAGTTGTGAAAATCCATGTTAAAAGAGACCTTTCCAATTGGATTTGCATGTTTTAATATTCTGTAAGCCCTTCTTACATGTTCAAAGTCTGTAGAAAAGGCTTTATTAGAAGCAGTTTCATTCCAGGTCTACTAAACTGAGCGGAATGACCCAACTCCAATTTTTTTTGCAAACTAGCTGAAATTAGGTAAGGGGGGTTGGGGGTGGAGGAGAGTGAGGGGGAGGACCTCCAGTTGTGTGTGTATATATACACACACACACACCTCCTTAAACCTCCCTCCAAAAATGAGCAAACCTGAGGTACCTTGGTGCACATTGAACTGGCAACCAGGAAGGGGAAATTGTCTGCTTTTAATGGAAGCCAGGGCGAGGGGGCTACAAGTGTGAGTAGGAGAGCTCAAAAGTATGCTGTGACAAAAACTTTTTTCTGCATCTGGTTTACAGATGCAGCGGCCGTTAATCGAACAAATCATGGCGCCGTTTTCGTGTGCACTACTGTACACCATGCGGCATTAACGCCGCCAATCGCCCCAGGCACACGTGTTTCTCGCAGTTGCTTTGTTTGAATTTCATGGATTGTGTGCAATTAAATGCAATGAAATTAATTAATTGTAATGTGTACAGTACTGTGCTACTGTGTCAACTTCAGGTGTTTAAAAGCAAGAACACTAAAGTGCCATTTTCTGCACTCACCTGCACTCGCGTCTAAAGGCGGTACGGTTAGAAGAAATCCCACACCATTACATGGGTATTCCGAGGTATACAACATGTGAAGTATTTCAATAACGGCTGCTGCATCTGTAGTTGAATGCTACAGCTGCTGCTTCGAATAGCTGAGGTTGGAGCCTCTGATCCTGGTGGGTCTGACACAGTACCCACTTTATCAAAAGGGCCCTCAGACTTTTCAGTATTGGTCTTATTGAAAAATTTTAGGAGGGGTGGGGTATCACTCATTTAAATATACTTTGCATAACTATTAGCATACTTCCTCCTCCGCCATTACCACCACACATAAAAGCCCTACATAAGGCTGGAAGGAGCTACAGTAACACCCCCTTCAAGTCATTCCGCTTGAAAAGCAAGTACAACCCGGACAGATTGGCTATGAAACCGTGCTTTTTGTCACTTATTTATAGATGTGGTTTAAAAGAATGTGATTTGTAATATAGAATCCAAATTTTTGACTAATTTTAATCCGCAACTCATGACCATGTTGAACAGTGCGGTTTTACAAGGATAACCTCGCAGCTACTAAAATCCCCCCTCGACTGTGTTCTGCTATTTCAAAGGCTATTTGCTTTACCACAATATATTCCTTTAGTCAAATCAAGAGCATTGCAGCATTTACAATTTAGAGGCATTTAACCAGACTCATTGAATGACACAACCCATTTTGTTCATGTTTCCATTTATGTTTTTCAGAGTTTAGTGTAAATTCTTAAGCAAAAAGTTGTACACAGAAAATGCCCCCTGAGTTCAAAAATATATTTAATAGTATGGTTATGGACCATAGCCAGAGTCTATGGACCCTATTCATTACGCTGTGAAGATCTCTGTGCTAGAGCTGAGCTCCAATGAAATAAATATTATGAATATCTTCTCCAGCACAGGGAAGATGGCTTCACAACATGCTGAATAGTGATCTAAGTTGTTGCTAACAAAAAAATTGTGTCAAGACAACTGAAAGTTTATAGGGGTTAATATTCCACATGGGGATACAGAAAAAATACTTTTAACTTTAGAGTAAATTCTGACCAATAAGCGTATCTAATAGAGTAGTTGAAACAGAAGGAGAACTTCAGGGCATTACAGTATGTTGATGACATTTTGGTCTGTAGAGCTGTGAAAGAACATAATGCAAATTTATGAGCCATGCTCTATAGGTCTCAGAGGAGAGAAGTCAAATGGAACTTAGATAAATGTACCATTTGGGCAATTGAAGTCAGGCGTTTTGACCACTGTCTAAAATAAAATGACCACAGTTTCAAAAATGAAGTCATTGAGAGGCGGAATAGATCTTGAAACAGTAATTATGTAGTGAAAGAGAATCGCAATAATAACACCTTCGGCTGAAGTGGGTCTATAATAAGGCACATACACAAAACATAGGCATTGTTTGCAAAACAACTGTAATCAATGTTTCCGTACAACACAAAGCCCCACCATTACTGCAGTTTTAAAAAAGAGGCATGTCATGCAAATTAGGTAGGAAGGTTAAATATAGTGTTGGAGTAAGTAACAGGGACTTATCACTGTTGAAAAGAAACTGCCTCTAAATCCAGCAGTGTGCTGGTTAATTGCACACAGGCAATCAACCAGACTCCACCTGGCTTATTAGGACTCCAAAAAAGCCTGAAGTGAGAAAGAGGACTGGAGAGATTTCCTTAGCCCACAACTGGGATGACCAGAGGAAAATAGTGTCTTGATGCACACAGAAGGACTGTATGCTGGCAGGAAGACAAGGGAACAAGACCTCTATAATTGGACACAGAGGGCCACAGCACACAAGGATGCTGACTCAGGAGAACAGAGAGGCCTTCCCCTACAGCAACAACAAGAGAAACAGATAAGAGACTGTCTTGTTGGACTGTTGTGTATGTATAGTGTGTGTGTGTGTGTGTGTGTATGTGTGTGTGTGTGTGTGTGTGTGTGTGTGTGTGTGTGTGTGTGTGTGTGTGTGTGTTTGTGTGTGTGTGTGTGTGTGTGTGTGGTGATAACCAGCTTAGCTACCCACCCAGTTAGAAAGGGCTGGAGTAAAGGTTTAGTTATTCTCCAAAGTGATGTAGGCCTTTATCTTGTTGTTTTTGTATTTTTGCCTGGATAAAGGAACAGACTAAATAAAGCCAATATATAATTGCACCCAAATCGGCCTCCATTATATGTACCTCTGCACACATCTCTTACAGGATACACAAACATATTTTTAGACTTGAGAAAACATGTTTTTCAAATTTGCTTTGGTGGGGAAGTGTGCAGGTGAGAGTAGGCCTAAGCTGTAGTTTCTGCACTTGAGTTTTTTTTTAAATATTACAAAATGAAAGAAAAAAATAGCAAGAGAGACAAAAAAAAAGGGAAGGAAAGGGCAGCATGAAATAAAGAGAGAAACAGAATGAAACCATAGGCAAGTGTTATCCAGGAACAAAGAGAGACAGAAAGCACACAGAGCGAAAGTGGCAGAGAGACACACAGATTAGACCATACTGCAAAGTGGTAGAAAGAGAGAGACACAGACACAGCACTTCTCTTCTCTACAACCAAAGTATAATTAATATATATATATAATAATTAATATATTAAATAATTATTTAATACTAATACATTTACTACTGCTCACATATTGTATATAAAAGACCATCTTACTGTTTCCAGTACTCTGCTAGTGATATACGAGGCTAGCCAATAATTTCCAGTTGTTTTTTTTAACACTGTTACATTACAAAAGATCTGCGTAAAGTGTTTGGTATACCAATAGTACCATTTATAACATGATTAGTGTTAGGGACCCTTGAGATGTGGTCTGCTGTGTAGGGGCTCAGGGGCTTACAACACTTTGGCCAAAATGTTAAACTAAAAGACCATTTTATTTAATAGATATCTATACATATATATTTAGGCACTGTACCGTGTATAAGTTTCACTGGATGTGCACTGAGCTCTGTCTGTGTTTTATGTTCTGTCTCTGGTTTTATATATATTGCCATGCTCAGTAGCACTCCTCTGTGACATTTATATGCTTATATATATGTTGTGGTTATTTTGGGGGTTCAATATGAGCTTGCAGGTGTCCTGTATGTTTTACAATTCTTGTTCAGCTGGTCTTAGCTGATTGGATGGTGGCTCTTCCTATCTTGTTGAAGCTCACCCCTCCCACATTTAAATTGTTAAAAGCTCACTCCATTGCATCTCCCACGCTCTGGGGAACTTGCTTGCTTGCCGTTTGATTGTGACAAATGTTTTAACCATGTTATATTACAACGGTATTATGAAAGTGTTTGGCATGCAGAGCACCATTTACTCACTGTTATTATGCCTGCCAATTGTTTCCATTTTTTTAAACTACGGTAATTTACGCAGGCATTGGGTAAAGTGTTTGATTATACCGATAGCCCCATCTATTCTCTCTGCTAATATACCAGACTAGCCAATAATTTCCTGTGATTTTAACCCTATTATATTACCCTGGTGTTGTGAACAGTTTTAGCACACAGTTAACACCATCTTACTTCACTGCTAGTATACAGGGTAGTAGCTAATCAGTGCCAGGAATTTACTTTACATTACACAGCTGTTGGATATAGTGGTTGGCATACAGAAAGCACTCTCTGCTCAATGCTAATATACTGTAACGGAGTGCTGACCACAAACAAGGCGTGACCGAGGCAGAGGTGGGGATTTTATATAACACCAACCCATAGCTGCGTGGGCTCGTCTGGAGTGTAGATTGGTCGAGGTAGCTGGGGCAGGTTAGGAGAGGTCTGGATGGTCAGTGTAACTTGTCGAGGTTGGTGTTGGAGGGTAGTGGATCTTAGGAGGTACTTAATCGTGGTCTGGATTGGAGAGAGGCGGATTGTCATGTTATTTTGCCGAGGTCAGTATTGGAGAGGTGCGGATCGCCGTACGTAGCCGAGGTCGGAAGAACAGAAGAGCGGAGTCCGGAGGATAAGCTAAGGTCAGGAACAAGGATCTGGAAGCACGACAAGACTGTGGAGGCAAGACAGCAGTGATTACTTCGCTCATAGGAAGATTTATGCTCAGCCAATTTGCCAGTGTGGCAGCTGAGCATATAAATTGATACAAATGTGGAATTACAATACCTGGCGCATACAAAACAGTGATTACAATACAGTATAATAACAATAAATGATTATAAAGTAAAGGATATGTGTCTGGTGAAGTGAAGTCCTTTTTCAATGTCTATAAGTGAAATGGACTCTGTCCTTGACTTGGGTAGAATAAAGTCACTCTCATGCAGCAAGTTATATTCCTATTGTGTGAGACAAAAAACAGAGACACCACATTGCGCAGTATTGACTTGACAGCAAATGAAGTTCTCCCTTGTATGCCTCTAAGTGAAATACCCACTTACTAGATATAGAGTGGGTCTCATGCAGTTGAGAGAATCTGTATCCTTGTTTCTTCTGATCCAGACGTTCACAGGTTTACCCGAACCCCACGTGATGATCCTGTCTCTCCTGGATCTTTGAAGGAACTCCGTCTCTGGAAAGTGCTTTCTCCTTCTCTGCTGATCTCCTGTATGTACCTCCAGCATAGGGGTACACAAAAAACAGAGGATTGCGCAATAGTATAAAAATCTTTAATGACGCATGCTAACTAGCTGCAGAAATATACTCACAGATTCCGTGAGTTTAAAAACAATTCAAACGCCCGACCCGGCTGTCCCACAGCACACCCCAGTCTCGGTCAGCTCCTGCTTCTGCTCGCGTGTGTCTCGCGCTATGCAGACTTGCGCATGCTGACGTCACTATTCAGTGAACTCTGTATGAGCGGAAGGAACTGCAGTGAGTCCTGTCCATTTGACTTTCAATTTCACTGAAATGGACAGGACTCACTGCAGTTCCGTACGCTCATACAGAGTTCACTGAATAGTGACGTCAGCACGCGCAAGTCTGCATAGCGCGAGACACACGCGAGCAGAAGCAGGAGCTGACCGAGACTGGGGTGTGCTGTGGGACAGCCGGGTCGGGCGTTTGAATTGTTTTTAAACTCACGGAATCTGTGAGTATATTTCTGCAGCTAGTTAGGATGCGTCATTAAAGCTTTTTATACTATTGCGCAATCCTCTGTCTTTTGTATACCCCTATGCTGGAGGCACATACAGGAGATCAGCACAGAAGGAGAAAGCACTTTCCAGAGACGGAGTTCCTTTAAAGATCCAGGAGAGACAGGATCATCACGTGGGGTTCGGGTTAACCTGTGAACGTCTGGATCAGAAGAAACAAGGATACAGATTCTCTCAACTGCATGAGACCCACTTTATATCTAGTAAGTGGGTATTTCACTTAGAGGCATATAAGGGAGAACTTCATTTGCTGTCAAGTCAATACTGCGCAATGTGGTGTCTCTGTTTTTTGTCTCACACAATAGGAATATAACTTGCTGCATGAGAGTGACTTTATTCTACCCAAGTCAAGGATAGAGTCCATTTCACTTATAGACATTGAAAAAGGACTTCACTTCACCAGACACATATCCTTTACTTTATAATCATTTATTGTTATTATACTGTATTGTAATCACTGTTTTGTATGCGCCAGGTATTGTAATTCCACATTTGTATCAATATATTGTTTTTAGGGTTCACTTGAGATTATACCCTCAGTAGAATCACCAGGCAGCTTCAGCACACGCTTTAATGCGCTGCACATATACACATTTGGTCTAGCGCTAGTTTAGTAATTTTTGTTAACACTTTATTAGCTGAGCATATAAAGGTAGATTGTCCAATGAGAGGAGAGCATACTCAGTAGTATGCCTGGCTGTAGTTGGCTGGAGAGAATCAGCACATGTGTAAACTCAGGCAGAGGAATTAGCAACAGGTGTAGTATAGGCAGGGGAGCGAGGAAGTTTCTGCGCATGTGTGCGAGTGCCGCGCATAGTGGATGCACGCGGCATGATGGTGGAATCACCGCATAAGCGTAGCCTGGAGATGGGGCCAGCGTGGACGGCATTTAGTGCAGAGTGTGGTCCGCGCGCGCCCCTAGATGGAATGCTGGTATTCGCCGGCAGGCGAGATGTGCTGTAGGAGGCGGGAGAAGCGGAACACCTGGTCGCGGGTTGCGGTAAGCGAGGAGTGCACCGAACGCGCCGAGGATCACGGATCCTGACATATACTAGTCAGTCAGTGCCAGTTAGTTTTAACATTGTTACATTACACAGTTGTTGTATTGTATTGTATGTCTTTATTTATATAGCGCCATAAATGTACATAGCATAGGACGGAGATTGGGAGCCCTCCCCCGGAAGTGACGTATCGCGACCAAACCGGAAGTGATGGATCGGAGTCCACCGGATGGGACTTGACGACGTGCATCTGAGGGAGCTAAAGATATACACCAAACCAGCGTCCATCGCGGGGACTGGAGCGTGCGACGCCCGAGCACCCCGGAGGGGGCTGAGAGGAGGGAACGTCCAGTGTAGCAGCATCCCACGCATCGCATGCGCACTGGAGGTGGTGGGTGAGCCAAAAATCCACAGTCTACCCTCTTCCATCACATTTATGTGATTCATGCTTGATTTCATTGTTTTTATTGTAAGTGTTCTTTTTTAAACCATATAAAGTTAAGTTTTTTACATTATTGGTCTGCACTATGGATACTTTTTCACCCACATATCATATGCTGTCCTGCTGAGATTGGGGGTCTATACCACATCAAGAATCTACAGGTCCATTCCGCTAAGACCATTGTGTCACACTGCCCGTTTTTTGTCTACATCCTGTGAGTAGGCTACACATACGAGCCAAGATACACTATTGTATTAATCTATGCATTATCAAACAGTCTACACTTAGATTTTGTTTTGTTCTATTTTACTTCTATGCTCCCCCCCACATAAGAATCTGCATGAATTGAGGGACCAGCGGAACCAGTCCCTAACCAGCTGGGTTTGAGCAGGGGGTTTACTGCACCGACACACTTTATTCGAGCAAATACCCAGTATGTACCTGGCAGATACCTGGAATGCGCCGCTCCTCACCTATGACAAGCCCCATTGCGTTTGCCTTCCCAGCCTGGGTTCATGCCTGGCTGATGGGCGGCTGATCTGTTAAATGATAATGATTAGGATTTAATAGGCTGCAATGCTTCGCGTGTCTACCAGATGGCATAAATTCATGAATTGTAATGCAGTATATATATATATACTGTGCAGTATTGCAGCCAGCGGGAATAAAATGCTTCAATCCCTGCCTGGAAAATACCTCAATGCACTCGGGCAGAAAACAGTCACAAACCTCAATACACCCGGGTATACCCGAATTCGTGGGACTAGCCGAGCTCGAATAAAGTGTGTCGCCAGTGTATGTACACATTTATTCACGTTATTTATCACGTGTGCACTATTTTTGTATCACTAGATTTTGGATTTATTCACTTTATATTGGTAGTGAACACTAGTAGAGCTAGCGCCTTTATTTCACTTCAACACAGAAGGAGGAAGTAGGGCCATGTTTGGGAGGAAGTATGAAGAGCTCTGTTTTTGCCATGTTTAAGTCGGCGGAGGGCCATCCAGGATGATATCGCAGAGAGACATTCAGAAACTTTAGTCTGCAGAGCAGGTGTAAGGTCAGGGGTTGAAAAGTAAATTTGTGTTTCATCAGTATATAGAGGTGATATTTAAACCCAAGAGATGTGATTAGGTCGCCTAGAGAGAGTGTGTAAACAGAAAAGAGAAGAGGTCCCAGGACAGAGCCCTGGGGTACCCCCACAGAGAGATCTATAGAGGAGGAAGAGCAAAAGAGACATTGAAAGTACGATGGGAGAGGTAAGAGGAGATCCAGGATAACGCTTTTTTTATGAATACCAAGAGTATGGAGAATATGTAGGAGAAGAGGGTGGTCCACAGTATCAAATGCTGCAGAGAGGTCAAGTAATATAAGCAGAGTATAATGACCTCTGTCTTTGGCAGTATGGAGGTCATTAGTTTTTTTAGTGAGGGCTGTTTCAGTGGAGTGAGCAGTGCAGTAGCCAGATTGTAGAGGGTCTAGGTGTTGTAGGTGTTGATATATGGAGCAAGCAAGAAAATACAAGACGTTCAAGGAGTTTGGAGGCAAAGGGCAGGAGGGAGATATGCCGATAGTTATTAAGACAGATAGGGTCAAGCTTGCTGTTTTTGAGTAATGGTATGTTTGAAGGAAGAGGGGAAGGTACCAGAGTAAAGGGAGGAGTTAAAAATGTGTGTGAGCGTAGGGATTATAGTAGGAGCACAAGGTTACAGGAGATGGGAGGGAATAGGGTCAAGAGGACAGGTGGTAGAGGGAGAACAGGAGATCTGCAATGACACATCCTCATCTGTGACAGTGGAACATTAGTCAAGGAAGGCAGGAGGCGAGTTAGGAAGAGATGTAGGATGGGTGGAGGATACAGAGGGGACATTCTGACGTATCAATTCCACCTTTTCCTTGAAATAGTCGACAAAGTCCTGAGGTGAGATGGAGGAAGAAGAACAGGCAGCAGAGGGTGGTCTGAGTAGGGAGTCAAAGACAGAGAAGAGTTGGCATGGATTCAACTTGTGTGTGTTGATTAGTGAGGAAAAGTAGGTTTGTTTAGCTTGAGAGAGGGCAGAGTTAAAACAGGATAGCATAATTTTGTAGTGAGGGAAGTCTGTGAGAGTTTGAGATTTCCTCCAGAGGTGTTCAGAGGAATGAGTGCAGGAGCGCAGCATGCGTGTGTGGGAATTAAGCCAGGGTCTGGGGTTAGAAGTGCGAGAACAGCAGAGAGAAAGCGGGGCATGTAGATCAAGAGAGGAGGACAGGGTAAAATTGTCGTTCCTGACCACGTTGTTAGGGTCTGGAGCAGAGCTGAGAGTGGCGAGTGAGGAGCGTAATGTGGAATCAAAAGCTGGTAGGTTAATAGAGCGCAAGTCTCTGCAGAAACAAGGGGTAGATGAGATGGAGAAGGGGAGAAGTGAGAGAGAGAAAATGAGATGAGGTGATGTCAGAGATAGGAAAGGGGGAAATGGAGAAGTCAAAGAGAGAAAAGTTTTTAATGAAAACCAGATCTAGGTAGTGGCCATCCTTGCGGGTGCTGGAAGCCGTTAACTGTTGAAGGCCAAAAGAAGAGGTTAGAGAGAGAAAACGGAAAGCCCAAGGGAGAGAGGGGTCATCAATGTGGCAGTTGAAGTACCCAAGGAGAAGAACAGAGGAGTCTGAGGAGAGAATGAAAGAGAGCCAGGATTCAAAGTGAGAAAGACAGAAGGGGGGTGAATAGAGGTAGGTGGGCGATAGATGACTGCCACAGGGTCAGGGACAGGAGAGAAAATATGGACAGTGTGAGCCTTAAAGGAGGGAAAATAAAGAGAGGGGGGAATAGGAAGGGTTCGGTAGCGGCAGATAGAGGAGAGCAGTAGCCCCACGCTTCCACCATGCCATCAGGGCGCAGTGTTGGAGAAAGAAATGTCACCATAAGAGAGAGCAGCTTCAAGAGCAGTGTCAGACTGAGTGAGCAATGTCTCAGTTATAGCAAAGAGGAGCAGAGAGTGAGAGAAAAAGAAGCAATGCACAGAGAGGAATTTGTTAGAGAGGAAGCGAGTATTCCAAAGGGCACAGGAGAAAGGGTGAGATTAGGGTGGGATACAGGGCATGAGTACGAAGTTAGAAGGGTTGACACCAGAAGGAGTAGAAGTTGCATGTGGGAGGCGAGGACGAGCGCATACAGAAATAAGGCAGGGACCAGGATTGGGAGAGATATCCCCAGAAGCAAGGAGGAGAAGCATGGATAGAAAGAGAATATGTGAGGAGGATTTGTAAGGGTGTGTTTTAGTGCAGGGGATATAGCTGTGTGGTGACAGAGGGCGTAGGTAAGAAAGGAGTTCATGTGAACTGAGAAGTGGCAAGGAAAGGAGAGATGGAGATATATGAATAGAGTTAGAAACATAATGAGACTTTTAGAAAGAAACACGTATTTTGAAAAGAAGTGAGGTCAGAACAAATATAAATAGTAGCGGCGGCATTGCAGCAATTGTTTAGTGCTGAGATGTGCAGTCTGGGATAGATAATATCCACCTTTCCAAATTCAACTCCAGGATTCAGGGCAAGCAGGTGTTGCGTTGTCTACTTGTTTCACTCCTGTTGAACTCCCTGTTCAACTCCACACTACATACTATTTAAAAAATATGCTTCTTTAAATATAGGCTGCAGAACAGCTAAGGCTGCTTTGTCTGTAGTTATATAGCGCTAAAAAGTCACCTGACTGAATTAAATTCAGCCCAGCCAGCTTAATTAGCACATGCGAGGCACATTGGTATTTATAAACAGGCTGTTGTCATGGCTAGAGGTGTTATAAGTTGAATTGCCTAAAATAGACACAGCAGGGAATGATTTAGAGACAGAATTCAAATTTTGTTTTTACCAAGTACAGTAGTTGTTACAAGTTAAATTGACTAAAATAGACAATAGATTCAGATAGAAATCCTATAATGACTGATATTGAGATCCATATACAGTATGCTAAACAGTTCAATGATAATGCACCTTCCATCCCATTGAGTTGAATGGCCAAACCCCACATAGAAAATATGGGCCTGAATGTGGAATGACCAAGGTCGACATCACTACACATCTCTCAAATGTATTGAGTATGCCTTAAATATGCCCTGGTTCCCTGTCAGTGTGGGCCAGACACATATGACAAATGGCTGATGTGCAAATAGAACTACATGCAGGATCCTAAGCAAGCGCTAAAACCTTGTAGCTTAAATGTTATGTCAACATGAAGCAGGAAAAACCTGTCAGTGACACTGTCAATTTAGAATATACTGTAGGAATCCACAATAGGGGTTGGTGCAATCTCCTTCAGAGAGGAGTATCCAGACCTCCTGCAGTACGAATGGGTACTGCAGAACAAGGGGGTAGAAGAGAACACAGTAATACTAATTACCAATAGTTTAAAACCTTTTCAGTTGGATACAAATTGTCCCCAATTATAAAGGTTTAACCTTTAAGAGGTGTGCTCTTCTACCCCCTTGGTCCTCAAATAGAACTAAAACTTTGAAAACAAAAGAACATAATAATATATATTTATAATCGTAAGCATGGCAAGTAAAGTTATATTAAAGTTATAATAATGGTGTGTTTCCTTTGTTTCAATGACATCTTGTAGGTTATTTACAAAATACTCTCTGTTTAATTAATCTAGTGCTACAGATGTTTGCACCAGTTCTCAGCATGGACGATTTGATAAATAGCCTTCATGTTTAAACTGCAAACACAATAGAATTCTGTTAATGGGCCAATCTTATTTTGCAGAGAACATTGTCTTCCTAAACAAATGTAAATATCTTAGAAAGGTCTTTTTTTGTTTCTTTCAAAATGGGGTATGTCCTCTTTTTAATGGAGAATTTGGAAAGCTGGGTGGTATACACAACGGTCTACTCCATCCTTAGCCTGTCTACCCTCACCCTCTTTACGGTATGTTACCAAGTAATCAACACTGGGCATCTTTATTTTAGTGTCATGTTATGCATCAAATAAGATATTTGATAAGGTTATGGGTCAACAATAGAGAAGGTTACAGAGCACAATTATGCCCATTTTTTTAGTAAGCAGTGCTAAGCCATAAGACAGCCTATGACCCATTCAAGTGACAAATGAATGGTTTATAAAGTATGTTATGGTGCTGTAAGGTTTTTATACCATAGCAAAAAAAAGCCCATATTAGGATCAGCACTGCAATTTTTCAGGGAAAATTGAAAATGTGCTGTTTTCTACAAGAAAATACATGACATTGTAAAACACAAAAGAAAATGACAAAACATTGCATCTTGTTATTAAAGAAAAGGCACTTCAGTAAATTGTTCAGTATTTTCCAGTGCTCATACAGCACATAACACTGTAAATAGTTTTACAGCATTCAGTAGTTATCATATCAGCTTAACAAAGACCCTTTGATTTTCTCCCACCAATGTAGTTCTGCATTTCGTTCAGATTAATAGTCACACATAGCCACTTGTCAGTGATGTTTTTTTTCCTTTTTAATCATTTTTTTCCTGTGTAAGAACTAACTACAGTAAGTGTGGGTAACATTTTGGAAAAGTTTGTTCGTTTCTAAAAAAAAAAAAAAAAGATAATACTTTTCTACTTATGCCAAAGCAATCTGGGAAAGGGTTTGTTAATTAGCCTGCCAAGGCTGAAAACTGTAATCATTTCAGGTCAGTGAGTAAGTAGTCTAAGTCCTGCTGAGTCTTTCTAGATTAGCTGACATATATCTCTTGCCTTTCCAGGTCAATAAAAGTAATCTTCGAGTCAGTGGGAATCTCCCCAGGTTACCAGAACTATAGAAAGGGACATCTTAAGTCAAGTCCAGTCAGGGTCTGTTTATTTCATTTGAACTATCCCAGTGAGTCCTGGGTTTAACCAAGCTCTAGTTGTGATGTTGTAATGATTCGTACTCAGATTGATAAATGTTTTTGGAGACAGTAATGGCTGTGGCAAAGTTCAATCAACACAACAAGTTGCAACATAAATATTTTGTATTAGTACAAATGAGACTCACAGCTCTAACTTAAGTCCATTGTGACTAAGAACTACCATATTGGTTTTAATGAGTTTATGTACACATGACCTTTTCAAAGGACTTTTATATTTTTGATGCATTCATTCTCTTTGGTAGAATACTAATGATACTTATCCTCCTTAAAAATCGATAAGGTGATAAAGTAACAGTGTTGTTATTGTTACCCAATTCATCTGTATAACGTAAGGCACGGGTTCATGAAATGATTTGCCAAAATGATGGATGAATGACAAAATACGCTAATGAGTACAGATATAATGCTAAACACTACTCAAACATCCTCTTTAGTTACGATAAAGATTTTGAAAAAGGAAATATATTTTAATGATAAGCTCCTTAATGAAAACATTAAATACAAAAAAGACTGAAATATTCTTTAAAACTTCAGTCGCAAAAGTAGTAGAACTTGTTAGATGCTGACATTAAACCTAATGTGATATGGTTCATTTATGGTGGTTCCACATAGTGATTATGGACAATAATTCACATAGTATACAGTACAGATGTGGTCAGACTTACTGTTTCAACTACTGCAGACCAACATGCAAAATCCTCTGTCCCGAAAACAGTACATTTTGCGGCCTGCGAGGATTACAGGACCTCTGCAGTGTTAATCCTCCTGTGCCAGACATTCTGAAAGAGCTGCGCAGAAGAGTCCCAGAGAGAAACAATCTCTCTCCGTGTCTCTCTGAAGGTGAGAAGCAGTCAGTCCGGTTTGTCCAGCCCTTGATGATGTAGATGTCAGAATATGGTCTTCTAGTGTTCCTCCTCATGTCAAACCCATACTAGGTCATCTAAATCATCAAGGGGCTGGACAGACTGAACTGACTGCTTACTGCCTCACTTACTGTACCTTCAAAGATGCTTGGGGAGCTACTCAGGGAGACATAGAGGGACTGCTTCTCTGTTCTCTCTGCGCTGCTTTTTGAGTCTGTCCCTCTGCCTCTTGATGGCCCAGGAGAATTAACACTTGAACCCCAGCAGAATTTATCTTCCCAGGCCGCTTAATGTTTTTTTGGGCCATGGTCGCCGTGGCTGCAATGCAGTCAAGCAGCCACAAGCAATCTCGGCACTGAAAACAGTAAGTATGGGCACATCTGTATATGCAATTTTAAATAGAGATTTGTAGAGATGTACAATACTTTTGCAGCATTTTAAGAGCAATGCATAATTGATCCTTGGTTTTTAATGTCACCAAAATGTGCAACATTGCTCCAGACCATCAAATAAAGCTTTTGCTGGAGAGAGAAGTACAGTCATAGGTATTTCTCCAAATGTTGTATCCATGTTGCATTAAGGGTCTGGACTGCTCAGTGTTGCAAATTTTCAAAGATGCCTGAAGCAGCTAAGACTGACTTTTTGTAATTCTTTAAAGTGTGGCACAACATCTCATGAAATTATGAAATGTTAAAAAAAAAAACTATTTTGCGAACAATGTTGGGATACCCCTATTTTATTTGGGATGGAAGAAGTAGGGGTTAAAGAAGATTGGGCTAGGAAAGAAATTCTATAGAAAATGTATTCTAGTGGTAAGATATTGACTGGCACCTGGAAGTCACATGCACTAGTAAATGTGGCCTAATCAATTGCGGTTCTTACTAAGACTGCTGTTATTGTGTCCTGAGTTGGAGGATGCTAAATTATGCTGTACTAAAAGGATATTCTAAAGAAAATACAAAGTTAAGGTTAATGCACACATTTTCTTACAGTGTATATTCTGAAACCTGTCACAGTAATATTTTGTAGCTTGTGACACCACATGGGGTGTCAGTTATTGTTCATTTGACAAACACAGAATCCGTGTTCTGCTCAAGTGATAATATTCCAGGAAAAAGTTCATATGATGTATAAGAGGGTTTAGTGCTTGATCCTCCAATTTCGGATTCCTCTGCTCTTCAGGGCCCTACCAGGTGACCCCCATATATATCAATAAAGACGAAAAAGAGAACAAACATAACCTTATAAGTAAAAAGAAGAAAAATAATTTAGGAGCCACAACAGCCTCCAATTCTAACTTACAGCTAAGGTACAGCAAATACGCTCAGTCAAGCGATCAGAGGCAGGTGAGTAATATTCCACAATGTACTGTATATTCACAAACAATGAATATCTTTGTAGCCAATAATGGAACAGAAAAGTGGAATAGACTCACATGCAGCAATGAATCTCTTGTAATGAAGAGCCGTAATGTCCACTGATCCAGGGGTAGAGTGTGCCTCCGTTTATGAGGAACAGAAGTGAAGAAGGAGGAGAAAACGGAGCACTAAATCCACTGCTTTCTTGCAAAAAATTACAGAGGTGCGTTCCCACGATAAAAAATAAAGTTTAATGGATCAAAAAACAAACAAACAGTACACCTACGTGTTTCAGGCTAAAAAGCCCTTTATCAAGGTGAATAAGGATCAGGTATTTAAACATACTCCGCGGAGTAAGCTGTTTTTATTCACCTTGATACACCTCACTCCTGCTCTGTTGTTTTTTTTGCCATAATACCAAAAAAAAAAAAAACAAGTGTAGTTAAGTAAGAAATATTTATTTAGTGAGATAAGAATGTATTGAGCAGTTACTTAAACTATAAAGTAAAAATAATTTAAGAGTAGCTGTACCTGTGCATGGACACATTATTGGGTTAATACTGATTATCCCATGTAATGTATCCATTAATATCCTCTTATATAGTTGCATACTAATTTCAACATTGCAAAGTCATAAAACAAAAATCTATTGTTCCCAGCACACAAAAGGCAAAAAAAGGGGAATATGTCAAAAAAGGTTTTAATGAGTAACCAAAACACAAATCCCCATGAGATGTAAGTGAAAAACAAAAACAAAATCACAACACATCTAAGGAAAACAGGAGAAAAAACAAGGGAGGGAAGGAAGGGATGGGGTAGGGAAAAAAAACACATCGTAAAAAGTACAGGGGAAGGGGGGCGGCAACGTTTCGGGTTAAGAACCACTTCTTCAGGCCCATTCTCAGAAGACACAAAATGTCTAGTGGTACTTCCCTATTCCCTGTACAAATCTTCCTAAAGAAAAAATGCACCAATGCAATGGGTAAATGGAATGAATGTATCCTCACAAGGGGTGCAGCAAACAGTCCAGAAAACAGTCCAGGATCCCCCAGCAGACACTTAATAGAGACCAGAAAAAGTCCTATACATTACAGGTGTAACCCATCTCCCCCCCCCTCCCCCCCAGACTCTACGGTGGTGTCTAGAGTGCATGAGGGCAGATTACATGCAGTGTGGTGCGTACCTGTGAGGAACAGGAGGGCCTGCGCTTCCCGCAATGTTGTGGGGGAGCCAGGACCGGGCTTCTGGGGTGGTAGCCTCCATGATATCTTAGTGGTGCAGCGCCTCCATCTTCTATACTCCCAGGAATATGGGACAGGACCGGTATAGAAGAATCCCTTGGGTCCCATGGTTGTACACTCCAAGTTACACACAGTCTTTATGGATGAGGAATAGTCTCTTTATTTGACAACTCAACAATATCCCAACGATAAGGGCTTCAAACAGCCGCAACACAATAGCCAGGACGGGTTATACGCCACTCGCCTTCACACAGATAATTCCTCCTCTCCTTCCCTCCAAGTAACTCTTCCGGCAGGATGGTCTGAGCTAGGGATTCAATACCCCATGGCCCACCCCCGAGGTTAGCCTCACGGTGGGTCTTGGATTCTCCCCATCACCCCTGGCAGTGGGGTGAGGGCATTGGTCCATCAAGTCTATAACTCTATCAGCTCTACTTAAAAGACGCTGATTCTGTACACTCTCCTTTCACCTGCACTCTGCGCAGGGGAAACCGTAGTTCTCTCCAAATCCTCGGTCCGATCCACAGGATTTCTTGACTCATGGCCTGTTAGCGGCCCTGCATACTCCCGGCATAACTAACCGGCAACTCCAGACTCTGACTAATCTCGAACGAAATCGAAGAGCTACTCTCGCACGAAGAACAATACTCACCGGAGTTGGCTACTAAATATAGAGCTAGCCCCGCCCCTCGTGATGTCAACAGAACCTCCCCTCGTGCTTACACCTGCAGCAGAGTCCAGGCCTGCGTCTATCATTCAGGATAGGGCTATAAGGGGGGAAAACCCAGGATGATTACTGGTGCCTGATCTTAACAGGACTTACCACAGCAGAAGGAAGATAGGTATAGCCTGTGCTGTTTACAGGGGGCTACACTGGGTATGGGAGTTCCAGAGTCTCAGGTGTACACACCTAGATAAAGGTCTGATAACTAACACTGACAGTCAGAATGGAAACAACAGCAAGTCTCTACTTGAAATTAACAAAGTTAATGCAGCTATACAGACCAAGATTATGGTTGATGCAGACCCTGTGTGTTTGCTCATGAAGAATCGCTGGTTTGCAGTCCTCCTACTCCCAAAGTGCTATTGTAAAAGTCATGTTGCAGTGCCCCCATCATGTTGCACTCTGGAACCTTCCATAAAAGGGTATAGAAGATTGTTTCAGGGATGTGGAGTGCAGAAGTCAGACATTTGTGTCTCGATCATGGAAGGCGAGCTGCAGGGAAGTACAGTCAGAATGAAAACCAGGGAAAGGGAAGAGACGGGGGATGGGAAAGGGGGGGAAGGGCTCCCAGCAAAAGTGATGAGGTAAGTAAGGTAAGTAAATTAAGTGTAAAGATCATACATCGGTGCAAAAGGGGATAAGGGATACTAGAAACAAACATACAAAAAGATTCCCCCTTGAATGCACTCGGGTAGATCGGTGAGTAATTATAGGTTTAAAATCCTTTTAGTCAATAATAAAATAGTACTTGGATAGAGGGGTATTGTACAAAAAATACAGGGCCACCCCCTAATGACATACCAAACAAAAACTTCCAATTAGTATAGAAATGGAAGGTAGCTGAAGGGATCTCAGCATCAAATTACACCAGCATGAATGCCAGGATACATCTAGTACTAGTCCAACAGAATTAAGTGCTAATCTCTCAATTGGGATGCACTTATATCTAAAATTCACCAGTCTCTATAAGAAAGGCTGCTGATACTAAATCTGAAGGACAAATATATTGATGCAGATCTATAAGAAAACAGCGTGATCATCACACAACAAATGCAGATTAATAATCCACGATTGACATGTTACAGTGGAGTAGGAACACCTAGCGTAGCAATGGATAGTCCTGTCATAAAGGGCTAGCACAAAATGTGCATTAGTAACGCCCGGAGGCACGGTTCACAGACCGTATCCAGTTATAGCCTTATTAGCAGCTCCTATATAAGAACTCTACATAAACACAAACTTTTGTATAAAAAGAGAATGTACAGAAATACATCAATACTAGGTTGGTGTCTTACATATAACTTAACCACTGATTATCAGTCTCGTTGGGAATGTGTGTACACGTGGTGTGCAATAATGCCAGCTAGGAAACAGTGTACTTAGCTTAGTATCAGATGTTTCCGCTGATACATTGTATAACCCTAAGAGGTGGGGAGAGCAGGGGACTCCAGCGGCAAGGCAGCAGAGATGTTAGTCAGGCAGCCGAGGTTGCCTGAACGCTGGAGCGCATGTCAGTCGCGGCCGCTCTGTATGGGGACGTCACGACGTGTGATCACCTGACGCCCGTTTTGCGCGGATTCGCGCTTGCTCAAAGGTGAGTGCATGTGAGTGGACATGCGCAATTTATAGCTGATGGTAGTCAAGGGCAGGCATAGTAGAATTAACCCTGTCCTGCCTGATAGAAACCTGTCAGAGTGCCTAAGGCTGTGCATATTCGTTGAATACAATGTGAGTAAGGGACATAAACAGCAGTGTACTGACTACAGATCAACACAGTAACTAGCTCATCAACACCACTCTAATTAGGTTGATGGTTTAGAGCAACAAAAAGGTATTTTGCTCGGCTATGTTTAGAAGTCTCAAACGAGACAGAGTGAAATAAAGTAAAGTGAAGCAAAATAATATACATAACCCGCATAGATTAGAGGTCATGATTTTCCCATATTGCATATACACTGCCGACACACTTAATTGCAGTGTGGCCAGATCCGCAAGCCGGGAGATTTCCCGGCTTGCTAGTGGCCGCCCCTCGGCGTGCCGCGCGTCATAGACGCGCGGTCACGCGTCTTCGGGAGCCTGCGCCCCCTGCACGCGCGTCCAGGGCTCCCCGAGGGAGCCCTGGTGTCCCGCGATGTGGGGGACGGCGGCAGGGGGCTCCGGGGGACCCGGCGGACCCGGCAGCGGTAGGGAGAGCGCCCCGATCGGAGGGCGCTCTTCCGCTGCTTCGGCGCGTGCCCGTCACCCTCGGGCGCGCGCCAGGCTACTGCTGCGGCCAAGAACGGGCAAATGCTCGAATAAACTTGGCCGCAGCAGTACACCTTGAGTTTAGTACTGGATAAGGCAAGGGACCCCATATACCTCATCCAAGAGTATCTTACAGAGCCAAGTTCATTGGGTGAACTCATAATCCACAGATATACGTATTGTGAAAACAGCTCAAGTAAATACAGGCAAATATATCTAGAGATACATGCAAGCCTCCATAGTACCATGAAGTGACACCGGGGGGGCAATAGAAACTGTAGTCACCAAACGTGTAGGTGAGCTGGAAAGGAACAGGGATGCCAGAGAAGGTTTCAAATCACTGAACACACACAAACATACAGCAGGCAGAGAGGAAAAGGGCAATGAGGGAAACTAATCAGATAAAGGGAGAGAACAAGAATTCCTCATTAAGTCCCCTAGGAGTAAGGGTACCTAGGGTGTAAATCCAACGAGATTCTCGTTTGAGGATCTCGTTGTCCCAATCACTTCTCTGCTGTGGTTGGAGACTGCTTCAATACCCATAAACTGCAGGACCGTGGTTAGGTCCTGATGGTGGTTATGGACATGATTAGCAATGGGAGTATCACGATGATTGCGAATGTCGCCTAAATGTTCTAACACTCTGTGGCGTAGCTGGCGTTTGGTTTTTCCAATATATTTTTTGTTACACACGCAAACAATCTGATAAACCACACACACGGTTCTGCAGTTAATAAATTGTTTTATGGTGAAGCTGTGTGTGTCATTCCAGTTTTTAAACATCTTTGCGGGTGTGCATGATGCACAGGCTCTGCAATTATGGCATTTAAAGAAGCCAATGGACCTGTTGGCAAGCCACGTACCTCCGGTTTGTTTCTGGTAGTGGCTGTGAACCAACATATCCCAAATGCTGGTAGCTCTTCTGCTGACCAGTGTGGCTCTTTCATGGAGTATTTCTCTCAGGTCAGTGTCTTCACGCAGAACATACCAGTATTTGTTCAAAATGTTTGTAATCTCTGGCCATTGGTTATTGAACGTGCCAATAAAGCGTACAACCTGTTTCTCATTCGTTGGAATCGCCTAATCAGCCTGTAGTGTGTTCCTGTCAGTGGATCTAGCTCTCTGGTAAGCCCTTTTGATAGATCTATTGCTGTACCCCCTGGCTTGAAATCTAAACTTCATGGCGGCAGCTTGTGTCTCAAAGTCTTCGTGAGATGAACAGTTCCTCCTCAGGCGTAAAAACTGACCTACGGGAATTCCCCTAATTTGGTGTTTCGGGTGATGGCTGTCAGCTCTGAGGAGGCTGTTGGTAGCAGTCGATTTGCGATTTAAAGATGTGACCAAAGCTCCCTGGGGAGACCTGGTGACAGTGAGGTCGAGGAACGTAATGCTAGTATGGTTAATCTCAGATGTGAGTCTGAGATTAAAGGGATTAGTATTCAACTCTCCGATGAACTCGTCAAGGAGTTGTTTAGTGCCTCGCCACAAGACAAAGATGTCGTCTATATACCTCATCCATAATATAATGTGTGAGGTATACAGACGATTCTGCTCCTGGAAGACCACCTCCGCCTCCCACCAACCCAAATATAAATTAGCGTAGGTGGGGGCACAGGTGGTCCCCATGGCGGTACCACGGAGCTGATGATACAGTTTACCATCGAAAGTAAAAACATTATGAGTGAGGATGAATCTTAATAGGTCCACCACTAACATGTTGTGATTACTGAAGTCGCAACTTCGTGTATCGAGGAAATACTCTACAGCCTGGATGCCCATATCATGTATTATAGATGTATACAGAGATTCTACATCCAGGCTGACGTGTAGTGTATCATCATCAATTGACACCTCCCTGAGTTTATTAAGTGCGTCCTTCGTGTCCCTCAGGTAAGAGGGCATGGAAATTACGAACGGGCGGAGGACCTGGTCTACATAGACACTACTCTGTTCTGTCAGGTTGGAGATACCTGACACAATCGGGCGTCCGGGGGGGACTTCAAGACATTTGTGTATATTATGGATGAGGTATATTAACGACATCTTTGTCTTGTGGCGAGGCACTAAACAGCTCCTTGACGAGTTCATTGGAGAGTTGAATACTAACCCCTTTAATCTCAGACTCACATCTGAGATTAACCATACCAGCATTATGTTCCTCGACATCACTGTCACCAGGTCTCCCCAGCGAGCTTTGATCACATCTTTACATTGCAAATCGACTGCTACCAACAGCCTCCTCAGAGCTGACAACCATCACCCCAAACACCAAATTAGGGGAATTCCAGTAGGTCAGTTTTTACGCCTGAGGAGGAACTGTTCATCTCACGAAGACTTTGAGACACAAGGTGCCGCCATGAAGCTTAGATTTCAAGCCAGGGGGTACAGCAATAGATCTATCAAAAGGGTTTACCAGAGAGCTATATCCACTGACAGGAACACACTACAGGCTGATAAGGCGATTCCAACGAATGAGAAACAGGTTGTATGCTTTATTGGCACGTTTAATAACCAATGGCCAGAAATTACAAACATTTTGAACAAATACTGGTATGTTCTGCGTGAAGACACTGACCTGAGAGAAATTCTCCATGAAAGAGCCACACTGGTCAGCAGAAGAGCTACCAGCATTCGGGATATGTTGGTTCACAGCCACTACCAGAAACCAACCGGAGGTACGTGGCTGGCCAACAGGTCCATTGGCTTCTTTAAATGCCATAATTGCAGAGCCTGTGCATCATGCACACCCGCAAAGACGTTTAAGAACTTGGAATGACACACACAGCTTCACCATAAAACAATTTATTAACTGCAGAACCGTGGGTGTGGTTTATCAGATTGTTTGCGTGTGTAACAAAAAATATATTGGAAAAACCAAACGCCAGCTACGCCACAGAGTGTTAGAACTTTTAGGCGACATTCGCAATCATTGTGATACTCCCATTGCTAATCATGTCCATAACCACCATCAGGGCCTAACCACGGTCCTACAGTTTATGGGTATTGAAGCAGTCTACAACCACAGCAGAGGAGGCGATTGGGACAACGAGATCCTCAAACGAGAATCTCGTTGGATTTACACCCTAGGTACCCTTACTCCTAAGGGAGTTAATGAGGAATTCTTGTTCTTTCCCTTTATCTGATTAGTTTCCCTCATTGCCCTTTTCCACTCTGCCTGCTGTATGTTTGTGTGTGTTCAGTGATTTGAAACCTTCTCTGGCATCCCTGTTCCTTTCCAGCTCACCTACACGTTTGGTGACTGCAGTTTCTATTGCCCCCCCGGTGTCACTTCGTGGTACTACTGTATGGAGGCTTGCATGTATCTCTAGATATATTTGCCTGTATTTACTTGAGCTGTTTTCACAATCCATATATCTGTGGATTATGAGTTCACCCAATGACCTTGGCTCTGTAAGATACTCTTGGATGAGGTATATGGGGTCCCTTGCCCTTATACAGTACTAAACTCAATGTGTATATGCAATATGGGAAAATCATGAGCTCTAATCTATGCGGGTTATGTATATTATTTTACTTCACTTTACTTTATTTCACTCTGTCTCGTTTGAGTCTTCTAACCATAGCCGAGCAAAATATCTTTTTGTTGCTCTAAACCGTCAACCTAATTAGAGTGGTCTTGATGAGCTAGTTACTGTGTTGATCTGTAGTCAGTACACTGCTGTTTATGTCCCTTACTCACATTGTATTCAACGAATATGCACAGCCTTAGGCACTCTGACAGGTTTCCATCAGGCAGGACAGGGTTAATTCCACTATGCCTGCCCTTGACTACCATCAGCTATAAATTGCGCATGTCCACTCACATGCACTCACCTTTGAGAAAGCGCGAACCCGCGCGAAACGTGCGTCAGGTGATCACACGGCGTGATGTCACCATACAGAGCGGCTGCGACTGACATGCGCTCCAGCGTTCAGGCAACCTCGGCTGCCTGACTAACATCTCTGCTGCCTTGCCGCCGGAGTCCCCTGCTCTCCCCACCTCTTAGGGTTATACAATGTATCAGCGGAAACATCTGATACTAAGCTAAGTACACTGTTTCCTAGCTTGCATGATTGCCCACCACGTGTACACACATTCCCAACGAGACTGATAATCAGTGGTTATGTTATATGTAAGACACCAACCTAGTATTGATGTATTTCTGTACATTCTCTTTTTATACAAAAGTTTGTGTTTATGTAGAGTTCTTATATAGGAGCTGCTAATGAGGCTATAACTGGATACGGTCTGTGAACCGTGCCTCCGGGCGTTACTAATGCACATTTTGTGCTAGCCCTTTATGACAGGACTATCCATTGCTACGCTAGGTGTTCCTACTCCACTGTAACATGTCAATCGTGGATTTATTAATCTGCATTTGTTGTGTGATGATCACGCTGTTTTCTTATAGATCTGCATCAATATATTTGTCCTTCAGATTTAGTATCAGCAGCCTTTCTTATAGAGACTGGTGAATTTTAGATATAAGTGCATCCCAATTGAGAGATTAGCACTTAATTCTGTTGGACTAGTACTAGATATATCCTGGCATTCATGCCGGTGTAATTTGATGCTGACATCCCCTCAGCTACCTTCCATTTCTATACTAATTGGAAGTTTTTGTTTGGTATGTCATTAGGGGGTGGCCCTGTATTTTTTGTACCATACCCCTCTATCCAAGTACTATTTTATTATTGATTAAAAGGATTTTAAACCTATCATTACTCACTGATCTACCCAAGTGCATTCAAGGGGGAATCTTTTTGTATGTTTGTTTACAGTCAGAATGCACAGAATACATGTGAAGCTGAAGGGAAATCCAGTGCCAAAGAAGGCACGTCCACGCAAAAGTGGGGTGATATGCTGAAAAAAAACTTTGTACGGTACAGTACATGCACCATGCCCAACCTTATCTCCCTGAACATACACAGTATGTTATATGTCATATACAGTAAGTAAAGTAACCCGACAGTGGTCCAACTAGAAATATTGTCCTTTTTATGTGTGTCCAGAAAAAATCTGGTGAAATAAATAGCACTAACTTGTTTGAACATACATGGTGGATCTTTTCAACCCTCTTGAGTGCTGGAATGTCACTGCCTATTGAATATTGATATTAATAGGTGATTCCGGAAAGTGCAGTATGGAAAAAAGAGAAACTGCTGAAGTTCACCTAAATCTATAGCCAGTCTTAGACCACCGGCTGAAGCAAAACTGTTCATCCCAGAGAACTCTGGACCCTGTCATGTTATAAAAGCTCTAAAGAGAGAGGGCCTGGTCTCCTGTGCCAGATATTGTATGTCTACGTGCCAAAACTTCAGCTAATGCTCAATAAAGCCTCTTATATCACAAGCACCTATCAGGAGGTAGCCTCTATATCCCCTTTGAACAGTGATTCCCAACTTTTTTTGTTTGGAGGAACCCTTGAAGTATTTTGAAAAATCTCGGGGAACCCCTATCTGGCAGACACATTACTGTAGGTTCATTTCACACCTCACGAGCACCCTCTACTCATGTATTTCTCTGCCCTCCATCTCACTCACTCACTCTTCCCGCCCTCCCACCTCGCATGTATTTCTCCTGTACATCTCACACTTAGGCCTTGCCCCCGCTGCCTACTACAGCGTCCGCTGTGGCGGACGCTGCACGCACGAGAGCCCTCCTCTCAATGGTGCCGGGCCCGCTGCGAGGGGGGGCCGCAGCGCTCGGGTGAGAGTTGCTCCTGCTCTCAATTGAATTGAGAGCAGGACTCGCGTCGAGCGATTAGGTGGTTCAGCCAATGAGGGCGAACCTGCCGTGTGATGTCATGGCCGTGCCCCCGTCACTCCCCCGCCACGCCCCCCCGGTCTCTCCTCCTGCAGTGATCTGCAGACCGGGGAATCGGCTGAACGCGCCGCCAATATCGCGGGCGTGCGTTACAGCGGCGTGACCGGGGCCTTAGCCTTACTCTCTCTCTTCCTCACTCCCTCCCTCCCCATCTCTCCTTTCAATCACCCTTATCTTCCGTCAATTACCCCACTCTCACTCAATACCCCCCACAAAATACATATCAAAATACCCCACCCCTAACTACATATAACCCCACCCGCAATACATAATAAAAATACCCTGCTCCGCCAATAAATATTAAAAATGCCCCCGTCAATACATATTAAAAAAGCCCTGCAATACATATTAAAAGGCCCCGTCAATACATATTAAAAAGACCCCTGCCACCCCAATACATTTTAAAATGACCTCGCCGCCTCAATGCATTTAAAAAGATCCCCGCCGCCTCAATGCATTTTAAAATGACCCCACCACCCCAATATATTTTAAAAAGACCCTCGCAGCCCCAAAACATTTAAATAAAAACACTGCCCCAATACATTTTTACATTTTAAAAAAAACCCCACTGCCCCAATACATTTTAAAAAGACCCCCACTCCCACAATACATATTTAAAAAAAATCAGGCCGCATGGGTAAAATCATCATCATCATATCTCCCCCAGAACCCATCATCATATATTTTCCCCAGCACCCCTCCTCATCATCTTCATTTATCTCCCCCAGCACCGCTCATCATCATCATCATATCATCTCCCCCCAGATCATCATCATTATACCATCTCCCCCTCAAATCATTCTCCCCCCCCATATGCCTACCTCAGGTGGGGGAAAATGCTGGTATTCTTTGGTTGGCGGCAGAGGTGGCAGGCAGCAGAATGGCAGAGAAGGCAGGACTGCCCGCACGCACTCTCTTACTCTACCAGCAGGCACTGGAAGTGTCGGGTCACACTGCTAGAGCGCGCTCCTACCCTGCCATCCTGAGAGCGGGCTCTGGGGGGGAGAAGGGGGGAGCCAGGAAATCCGTCACGGTCCGCACAGTGAGTGCGGGCGGCCAGGATGCGGCCCACGATCCATAGGCGGAACCCCTGACACCTCTCCACGAAACCCTGGTTGGGGATCTCTGCCTTTGACTGATGGTACAGGGATCAGCTAAACACTTTCATTCGTCAATGGAGTTTTCTGCCAGCAGCGGCTTCAGAGTTTATGGAATCCTCCTTGCCCGCTCTTATGGAGTGTACTGTATACATGGCATTTCTCAGCCTCTCATATCTTGTCAAGGTGCTGGATCCACACAGGCTGGGCGTAGATATGCTGATGGAATAATGAAGGGCGCCAGGAACTTTTATTGTACAGTACAAACCAGAGCTTTATTGAAAGCCACCCACAATGCTACTCACACATTGACATTATACACAATAGACATACTTGTATTTTCAGAGTGTTTGTACTATTTATATCTTCCCTAAGTATCACCCACTCTTAATGCTCTAGGGAGGTACTTAAGCTTTTTGCTGTTACTGCCATTTTAAGTTGCGATCTTCTGTGTAGCGCCCCTCTCTGTATCAAATGGGCCCCATCTTAAGTTACCCCTTCTATCATGAACTGTGGGATCACTATCCCGGTGCAAGGTACTGCCTGCCTCTTTTTAGCATTCTGTTTTGGAGACAACAGTGGACCTCCCTCAGCAGGGCTGCTCTGATTAGGTCCCATGGCTAATATTGTGATAACCCATATAGAACATAGGCTTTAGCTTTTAAAGCCTGTTGACTTCTGTAGTATCATGACTATGGACACTAATTGGATAGGACACTTTCCCACACTATAAAATAACAAACAGGGACAGGGCCATATCACCACACACAAACACACACACAGGAACATATTTACATTATTAACAGTGAGGCTCCTCCAACTGTCACACACAGGAACCTACGTTATAGCACATTCGGGCTAAACCCCCATGGTGATGTCACTGATCACCATGCATACAGATGGAGTGACTTATTTTCTGCTAAATCAATCCATATCATGTGATGGGAGAGGGGCGTCACCCTGCGTGAGCCCACACAGTTAACCCCCTAAGGCCTTTAACCCCTTACCTGCCATAGAAGTTCTTGGGAGGGGGGTGGCTACACTTATAAAATAACTCAGCCCGTAAATGTATTGTAGCAATGCAGTTTTAAGGCATCACACGCATTGTTGAGCTAACTGCAATTTAAAACGCTTTTCCTTTTTTAAGTTATATATTTGAGAATGTCCTTGGAACTTGTTTGCCTGCACTCACCTCATCAAACACAAATTCAAACACTTTCATATTTGTCAAAGCATTTTTCCACATTTTTAAAAATATTTAACTGTTCCCAACAGGAGCATAATTACAGTTTAGAAAACAAATATTTGATCTCATCTGCTGGTTGTTAAATGTCATTTGTAAGAGCAGCTGGACCTGCTCTCATTATAGTAAGTGATCACAAGAACATTAATGCCTTGACACTTTACAGTAGTAATGCTCGACCTGATACCTGGGAGCCATATCTAACTCTGTAAACCACTCAGCATGACTCATACAGTAATTCAAAGAAACTTTAATCCCTTCACTGCTGGAGGCACCTGTAGTCCTTTGTCATACTGTATATAAAAGACGGCAAAACTCCTATGACACATTTAAAACAAATGAGCAAATACTTTAGCCCTTTGAGGCTCATTTCACTTTTTCTTTCAATGTCATGACTTTTTAAGATGAAAGTTCTTCTTGACTAAGTGGTGCTACACCATAGAATATTTTATGGCCTTGTAGGATAGCTTACAATTCATTCAAACGAATGGTCTGGAAGGTGTCCTTTGACACTGATGTCATCGCATAGCACTGCTTAGTAAATGTAGCCATAAATCTAATTGATTCTGAGAATCTGTCGGTCTTTTGTATCATACACATCATTGACCCTTGTACTTTATTAATCAACAGTATGTTCTGTTTACATATATGCATTATAGCAATTTTCTGCTCCGTACATTAGGCAATTCATTCAAGTTTTGCGTATCGTAACAAAAGTCATGAAGTGCTACAAACGAAGGAAAAACAGGTGCGCAAATCACATCAGGACATGGAAAAGAAAGGGAAAACACAAAATAGTGCAATATTGTCTACTCTACTCCAACAGATAATTTCAAATGCTGGAAATTCTATAAAATTTGCACTCACGTGTTTAACGTGAAATAAAAGCGTTGCGGTTATTCAAAGTTACCAACTTATGTCTCCAGACAGGTACTCCAGATCCATATAGAGGGGGTGAAAATCCATATACATAAAAGGGAAAGCAAAAAATAGTATAGTACTGTTTTTAATGTTAAAAACACAAAGTATTCCACTTACATAAGTGCCTTTGTTTGAGAGCATTCAGAACACCCTGGGTCATATGGTCACAGCAACATCATCCGCTCCACGGTCGTCACAGCAGGTACTGGGATGATTAAAGTTGTCCTCCACTCTGGATGTCATCAACAAGGGCTTCTTAGTAATCACTGATTCACCCAACGCGCGTTTCTACTGCAAAGTCTTCCTGAAGTGCTTCAAGACTAAGGGGCTTATTCACTAAACTTCGATAAGTGCCCTTTTAGTGCGATTACATGTGTAGCTATTCACAAAGCTCTGATAACTGGGAAATATCCACGAAAAGTGTTTTTTTACCATGCTATAACACTCTGGCCATAACAAGACGTGCGGTAGCTGAAAAAAATGCCCAAACTCGCATTTTATGCCAGCAACTGCTATTCACTAAACACTGATATGCATCTCATACTATAAAACTTGTGTTCTTTTCTTGCAATCCAAAGGGTGGTGAGATCAGATTTGCGATTTGTTTATTTTATTTTTACTGCATAGGTCTCTGGGGGCCACAGGAGGTTTCTGGGGGCCTGCGAGGGCATCCAGGGGGTCTACGGAGCTTACCAGCATATTTATTTCAGCTCTGGAGACCTACAGATTCAATCCTATATGTAGCCGAGTCCCCCTAACTTGCATCCAGTGCGGAGGAGCTGTCAAGTAGTTGGCCGGAGCTCCGCACAATCGGGAGTGTGTGGGGGCACACATTTTGGAAAATCGCACATACACAGTGTGGCGAGGTGCGCATGCGCAGAGTGTAGAGTGCGATGGCCATCTTAGGACGGTTCCGCAGATGCAGCTGCGGTGCCACAAGTCCCAGAATCCTCAGGTGGGAGGGAAATACCACATGGGACTGTCCCTGCCAATGGGACTCTGGCAGAGGAGGAACAGGATATCCTCCGCGGCAAAAAGCCCACAAAGTCAATGTAGCAGGAGTGGCAGACAGGATGGATGCATCCAGGTTGCAAGTAGCCCTGGTCAAGGACAGAACTCTGCCCCTTGGCCTCAGTTAGGCCCTGAGACACCCGAAGAGCAGTATTGCAGGGAAGGTCCCAGATAGGGACTCTTGCCTTTATTAGTATTGTTGCGCCGGTGGCGAACGGCAACGTGGCGACCTGGGACCAGGCAACAGGATCCTGAGACATTCAGGTGAGACCCTCAAGCTAGAGCTCACCCCACGAGGCGGATCGGGACCCTTAGGAGAGAGGAGATTTGTGTTGGAGGCTCCGCTATGTGGGACACGCTCCAACTTATCGCGACAAGCAGAACCTGGGTACTGGAGTACCCAGGAAGGTACCCATCATGCACCTACATCCACAGGGGGCAGCGCTACCTCACATTTTGGTGGGGACTTGCTGGGACAGGACACCAGAGGTATTGGTGCCATGGCACCATCAGTACTTTGGGGGAGCCTCCAAGTGTTGGGTCATTGGGGTTATTTGTGGGTACAGTTATTGTGTGGCATATGTGTGTAGTATAATGTATAGTAAAGCTTAGTTATATACTTGGTGTGGTGTATTACTATTTCTGTGTGTTGGTTCCTGTGAGGGGCTATCCCACCAATGCTGGGATCCCTCATAGGTGGAGGCGCTGCACTGCAAAGAGAAGAGCTCACCCCAGGCTCCTAGTGGCAGAGGCCTCCTGTGAGCAAACAGGTATAGCAGCTCATGTAGTTTCCCTTGGGCATAGGGAAAGGGGGCTACATATATACTGTAATAAAAATAAAATTACAAACAGTTTCATTACCTTGGCGGCTAACTGCTATGGTAATGAAAGGATAAATCGCAGGCACTGATTTTTAATTGGTACAGGGGGTGGGTGAAGCTTGTAGTTGCCCCAGTGTGTGTGTTTAGACCTTGCAGTAGACATTAAACCCTTCATTACCTTAGCGATTACAACCGCTAAGGTAACGAAGGGGTTGACCCCTCACGCTACCCTACCGCAAGGCCTAACACACATCCTGCGGCAAATAACACCTTCACCCACCCCCTGTACCAACAATACTACACCGGAATGGGTAACAGTGCTATTAGCCAAAGATGGCTAATAACCCTTTTCCCCATTCAAAAAAACATTACAGTGCAATACAATAAATATAAATACAACCCCCCTCTCTCTCATCCGTCCCCCCGCCAAGCCTAATACACACTGCAATGGGAAAAATTCCTATTATCCAGATATGGATAATAGCGAATTTGCCCAGTAAAAATAAAACATTACCCAGCAGTGCTTAAAGTAAATTAAAGTTGGATTTATCCCTGCCAGGATGAATGCTGTCCTCGTCTTCCTCCCCGCCCTCCGTGAGCAGCAACATTGCAATAACAAAAAAACCTACTGCCCACTAACCCTTTAATCACCTTAACGGTTAGTAACTGCTTTAGTAATTAAGGGGTTAACCCCCTGCTACAATACTCTGTTATTAAAATTAACATTAAAACTGCATGATCGCCTGTTAGCGCTGTGCAACGAGATGCAGCTCTCTCCGTGCAGCTCTTCCAGGCTGCAGTTTAAGCAAACACAAGTAGTCGATAAGTATTGGGGATAAAAACGAAGTAGTGTGATTTTGCATTTTTTTGACCAAACTACAAAAAAATTGTGATTTTTCTTAGTGAATACCATTTTGAAACACATTTATTATAGTGCTGTAAGAAAATGCAAACCCGCTCTGCAATGCACTAAACTTATCGACGTTTTGTGAATAGGCCACTATGCATCCACAGTGGCTGTTTAAGTAGCATTTCATGGCACCTGATTGTACAAGTTGGCAGATTTGTATATGCTTACTCTTTTTTGTTTCACAGAAATTAGCATTGGTCCTTATTAGTGTTTATTTAAAAATGAGTAACAGTGTTTCTCTCAATAACTTGAACATTCACTCTCACGGACGGCACTCCTGTGAGCGCGTGACTTTTATGTGTGACAAGGGTCAATACACAGCTATACAGCTGATACTGTACATTCTTCCCCTTGCAAGGTCCCTCAAATGAATAATATCTTCCCTCAATCCGTCACATTTGTCACGTACGACACGTGTGAGCATGTGACGTATATGTGACAAGGATTAATTCACAGCTAACTATCCGACACACCTTTCATCTACGCAAGGTACCTCAAATGAATAATATCTACCCTCAATCCATCACAATATATCAGAACTCTGCCTCCTCCACCAAAGGAAGTCTCAAAATGTACTTACTTTGTCTTTGGTCTCTCTTTAATATGAAAACTATGCACTTAACACACAAAAATCTGTTGTAGCAAAATGTGTCTGAAAATGTGAATTACTCTACATGTGTGCAGCTGTTCAATTAGAGCCCAATGTAATGTCTTGTTAAAGTTTAGATATAACATACAAAATTACTATATTTAGGTTACAGAAATGGATTACAAGAACATACCATATAAAATAAAGGCAGTTTATTAAAAATAAAAGGATCAAACAGAATCTAACTTACATTATCGTATAACATTGATCAGATCTTTTGCCAGGGAGTCGAGTGGAAATTGAGATTTTACGTGTTCCAGCATGGGACACTCCCTTAATCAAAATCAAATTCATAATCCCATATGTAGGGTTTAAATTCTAAAACCTTGTTCAATGAAACACACTGAAAACACACATTCTGGTTGTGTCCTTACCTATCCCTTTCATCAGTCAGCCCCCATGACAGTTTTACAACAGAATGAAAAAACAAACAAAAAAAAACCTCTTGACTTTTAAACTTTGCCTCAAAATATAAAATACTGCATAACTTTGTTTCTAAGTGTTTGGCATCATTTGATTCAGGTAGTCGCAACTGTTGCAAATATCTATTTGTTATTCTTGCGAATCGCTATCAGACCCAGGATATTTCACATTTCGTAAACATACACACTTTTAGACTGTCATCTTGGCCACACCCACCTGAAATTACACAGAGCACCCAAAGAATGCCTTTAAAGGTACATGTAAAAGATAGTTGTTTCTTCCCCCTCAGTCAGGGAAGCATTGCAGTGCCATTTCAATCCCCCCACTTGTAAGCCCAGGTGTTGACCCCAGATACCCTCAGTCCTATAAAACACAAAACGTAGTGTCTTCAGTGGTGTGACCAGCAATAAAAATAATTCTTGCATTTGTAAGACAATTTTCAAGTTAACATTAACCTCTGGTGTGCCAGATTGATTGAAAATACTTAATACTTTTTGACATGTTCATTACATTCCCTAATAATTTTTATGCCATTTCCTATTATAATTGGGTGCAAGAAGACAAGGGGCTATAACCAGACCTTATGCTACAGGACGAAATGGTTTTTAATGTTGCTACAACAGAACTCAAAGATATTATAAATGACAGCAAAGGAAAACTAGCTATCTGATATGAAATGTTGAACTGCTTTTATAAATATAGGATGATAGTATCTTTATCACACCAGAATGGAACATTTTAAATATCTGTGCAAGTAAATAGCATTTTTTTTTAAATGTTAATGTTAATATCCATAATGTCTTTCAGAGCTTAAATATAAATATCCCTGCATTAGAGTAATAACGCAAAAAAAGAACTTTTGATAGATATCTGACTGAGGCTACAGTACATCCTTTGTTTACCACAAAGAATCCATCTAGCTGAATTGCATTTACACCATAACAAAAGGAAAGCTATTATAGAAAGTATAGCCAAGTGTATTCTGTTACTACTCTATAAAACCAAGAGAGATAATATGTATTAACAGATTAAATGTTAACTAAAAGTATATAAATAGTAAGTGTGGGAACTTTTACTGATGCCAATGTTGTGGTTCTAAAATCTTTCTATGTTTTGATTTTGCCCGAACACAATTGGTATTAGCTTTGGATTTATAAATATTTATGAAAAAAAAGCATTAAAATTAGGTGAAAAAATTGTTTTTTTTACGAAATTCAAACGTTTATAGAAGTTTGCAAGATTTTTGCTCATCAATCAAAACGCTTGCAAGTTTTTGAAACAAACAAACAAAAAAATATTAAACAAAAAACAATTCAAGGATGAGTCTCTTTCAGATTTAGAAATTATACACAATGTTCGACTGGGATATCCAAATACACTTTTAAAGTTTGTGAAGTTTAGATTTCTAACTTGACCAAGTGACCAGCCATAATGAAAAGGTAAGATATAGTATACGTAGTACAAGATGTATATACTAATACTCAAGACGTGTGCTGGAATGAAAACATACGTTTCCAGTTGCATTGCTAATTAATTCTATTTGCTATGACCTGACCACATTTCTCTTCAAGGAATATAGTTGTTACATTTATGACACTCATGGGATATAGGAGATAATTTTGATTAACCTTTAGCTTATTATCTCACGGTATGTTTTAATTTTAATGAATCATGTACCATTCTAACAAAATGAAGAAGATAAAGTGCATATTGTACGATGCATGAGACAAGACACTTTGTTGCAATACAGGGCCCATGCCTGTATGCAAAGCTAGTATGGCCAAGAAGAATATGGTCCTGTCCTACATGAAAAGCAATTCTGTTTCACCATAATAAACATCTATTTAAATGATTTTTTAATTTTTGTTCAGAAAATGGTGTAACTATGGTGTTTCTATGCTGACTTTAAAGGCTCCCTATATAGACTTACAATCACTTATATTGAAAAAAAAATACCAAGCCTAAAAACATTGTACTAAAATTATAATTGTTTTACTTGTGTAGCGCTAACAGTGTATGCAGCACTGTACATAGAATTTTGGAAACACACCTGTTTTTGAATTTAGTGCAACGCCTAATGTCAATGGCGAGAGCCACACAAAATAATTAAACTTCAGATAATTAACATAGAGGCAAGACATAGATTTTGCTATATTTTATGTTTATCTCCATTATGATTAATATATATTATACAATGCCATGGCCTTCAGAAATCAATACTTGCAATAGGACAATTGCATCATTTATTTTTGCCCATTACTTGATTAGGCTGTTGAAATATATCGGATCATTTTTGTTATTTGATTAGAATACGACTCGCTTCATCTGTTCTAGGACACTCTATGAACTTTCTCCAGTTGACGAATTAATAATAGAGTAGTTCTGAATCAAGATAATGAAACGATCTCCATACAAAAAAAAAAAACCACATCTAAAATGTAATTCCTAATATTATAATTCCTACAGTAGATTTGCCCACTAATGTAATAGATTAGAACAAGCCAAATCCATTTTCAGGCTTATTTAATTTCCCAGATATAAAGAGTTCTCTGTTCACTGCAGTGCTCCTTTTTTCTACATTTTTTTACCTTATTTGATTTCCCTCTTACTCAAGAAAAAAATTATTGAATAAGGTGCTGTGAAATTTTTACTCGTAGAAGTTTTCTGCAAGGATTCTGCTCGATCTGTGACGGGTTTTGCTGCCAGTTTGGGTTTTCCAGGTTGCCTGCCCTTTCTGCTCAATTTGGCCATTTTGTGTACTAGCAGCCTGCTATATAAGGTGGGAGTCGCCGAGCAAGGTTCTTACGTATGCAGTTCCTGTTGTATTTGCTGTCACGCTTTACCCTTTCATTTGTTTGGATTCCGCTGTTGCTGACCCCGGACCGTGACCCCGACCTTGCTGCTTTCTGACTGCCCTGACCTCTGCCTGTTACTGGACTTTGCACCACTGCTGCCTGCCCTGACCTCTGCCTGTTTACTGGACTTTGCACCACTGCCACCAGCCCTGACCTCTGTCTGCTTACTGAATTCGGATTCTCTAACAGGACTCTGTCCCTGGGCTCTGGTCGGTTATTCTGTATCCCTACCTCAGCCCTGCATGTCCGCTTCCTGATTGGAGATGAGCACCATCACATTTTGCTCGGCCTACGTGAGGGCGAAAGGTCACTTCCGGTTGGTAGCCATCTTAGGTATCCATACAGATCCCTTATAACCACAACCCTAAGATCTATTAGGCGACCAATCAAGTGACTGCCTGGGGATAACATTGCCATGGATACTGTCTCCTGGTGTCTCACATCATCTCAGAGGTTTGGCTACCTACAGAGACTTCCTCGTCATGCCTTCCAGTTTCTTACAAGGAGTTTGCTGATATATTCGACATAAAACAGGCAGAGAAGTTACCTCCACACCGACCTTATGATTGTGCAATTGGTCTGCTTCCAGGGGCCATCCCTCCTTGAGGCCGCACTTTACCCCTTTCGGAACCAGAAACAAAGGCTATGCGGGAATACATTTCGGAGAACCTTCAGCATGGGTTTATCCACAAAATAAAGTTCTCCCGCTTGTGCGGGTTTCTTCCTTGATTCCAAAAAAGACGGTTTTCTCAGGCCATGTATCGATTACAGAGGCCTAACTAAAATCACTGTCAAAAATCAGTATCCTCTACCCCTCATTCTTTAACTGTTTGACTGCTTATGCAAGACCATGATCTTCACCAAACTGGATCTTCAAGGAGCTTACAATTTAATTCGGATCAGAGAGGGTGAAGACAGCCATTAATACCCATGACGGCCACTACAAATATCTAGTCATGCCTTTTGGCATATGCAATGCACCAGCCATATTTAAAAACTTCATCAATGAGATCTTCCGGGATATACTTGACCAATTTCTCGTAGTGTATCTGGATGATAACCTTAATTTTTACAGTTCTTTGTCCGAACATCGGTACAGGTTAGACTGCTCCTCCAAAGACTTCGGGACCACTCCCTCTTTGCCAAGCTCGAGAAATATCTGTTCAAACAAAAGAAGAAGATTTCCTTCCTTAGGTATTTCATTTCTTCCCGTGGGTTTCAGATGGATCGTGCAAAAGTATCTGCAGTACTGGATTGGCCTTTACCGACAGGCCTCAAACCAACTCAACGATTTCTTGGGTTTGCCTACAACCGACTTTTTATCAGGAACTTCACCAAGTGGTTGCACCCATTACGGTTCTTACTAAGAAAGGGCTGAACCCTAAGATATGGCCATCTGAGGCTCATCTTGCTTTCGTGAAGTTCAAGTCCATCACCTGTGCTGATCCATCCAGATCCTACGAAACCTTTCGTGCTTGAAGTGGATGCATCTGTCCTTGCAGCCGGAACCGTCATCTCAAAGGAAGGATTTTCAGTGGAAACTCCACCCCTGTGCCTTCTTTTCTAAAAATAATTCTACCTCAGAAAGAAATTATAATGTTGGAAATTTGGAACTTCTGGCCAGGAAAATGGCTCTAGAAGAATGGAGACATTTGCTTGAGGGAGCAACTTCTCCGATCAGAAGAACCTCCAATACATTGAAGGAGCAAAGAGACTCGGAACACGTCAGGCAAGGTGGGCTCTCTTCTTCATTCGGTTCAACTTTGTGATCTCTTATCGTCCAAGATCCAATAACGTCAAGGCAGATGCGCTATCCTGGCAATTCGCTCTTGACAGTTCAGAGGAGATAGGCAGGGGCCCATCATTCCATCTTCACAGATCATCTCTGCCGTATCATCTTCACTTCTGAAACAGATTTCACAAGCTCAGGCAGAGGATCCTAGGTCAACGTCCACACATTCATCTAAACTATTTCTTCCCCCCCCAATTTCAAAGTGAGCTGTTGCAATGGGGTCATAACTCCAAGATGACGGGTCACCTGGGGGTCAGGAAGACATGTGTTTTTCCCAAACTAATCTTTTGGTGGCCAGAGATTCACAAAGATGTGAAGGACTTTTTGGCAGCCTGCGTTATATGCGCCCAGACTAGGGTGAGGAGGACGTTACTCTGTGGGCTGCTCCAACCCTTACCATTTCCCACCCATCCGTGGTCCCACTTATCCATGGATATATTTGTGGAACTGCATCCCTCCAGGGGTTTGACTACCATACTGGTAGTAGTCGATTGCTTCACACGCCCAAGGTCATTGGACCATAGTGTATTCTGAAACAGGTCAACCCGGTGGCGATCAAACTGGAACTTCCGGATAACTTAACTTTAGGATACCTCCAGTCTTCCTTGTCTCCCTCCTCAAACAATTAGTCCAGAACACTTTCTCTCCTCCTATTCTCCCTCCATCTTCATGCCAGATACTGGATTCCTGTAGATCCCTTGGCGGGCTACAGTACTTAGTCCATTGGAAGGGTTATGGACCCGAAGAGAATTCATGGATCAAATCCAGGGATGTTCATGCCCCCAAACTAGTCTGGGCATTTCATCAGAGATTTCTGGCCACACCGGCTTAGATCACCTGGAGGTCTCTCCTAGAAAGGGGGGTACTGTAAGGATTCTGCTTGATCCATGCTGGGTTTTGCTGCCAGCTCAGGTTTTCCAGGCTGCCTGCCCTTTCTGCTCAATTTGGCCATTTTGTGTACTGTCAGCCTGCTATATAAGGCTGCAGTTCCTGGTGGGATAAACACACAGATATCCAACAAGCTCTGAGAAACCCCAAACATTACCAGTGTTGCGTATCTGTGTGTTTATTAACTATGTGCAGCTGGTCTCAGCTGTGTTTGGGAGGTTAGTGGCCCCTCCCCCCCCAAGGTTTAAGCTCACCCCTCCCCACTTTCCAAGTTGGCAGGTCAGTTTCATTTTGCTGGGTTATGACAGATCCAATGCTGATCATTCTTCGTGTAATTATACAGGTAAATAAGAATTTTAACTCAGGGAGTGTTAGGACCTGCTAATGGTTATGCCTTGAAGTTGGCTAGCAGGCTTTAGACTCTTTGGCCAAAGGGTTGATCTAAATGACCTTTTTTCTAGAGAATATATAGGTATTGCACTGTGTATTTTTCTCATATTGGAAGTAGCTTTGGGCATCTTTGTTAGTTCCTGGTGGGAGTTGCCGAGCAAGGTTCTTGCATATGCAGTTCCTGTTGTCTATGCTGTCACACCTTACCCTTTAATTTGTTTGGATTCCCCTGTTGCTGACCCCAGATTGTGACCCCGACCTCACTGCTTTCTGCCTGCCCTGACCTCTGACTTTGCACCACTGCTGCCATCCCTGACCTCTGCCTGCTTACCGACTTCAGAAACTCTAACAGGACTCATTCCCAGGGCTCTGGTCAGATATTCAGCATCACTACCTCAGACCTGCGGGTCCGCTTCCTGATTGTAGATGAGCATCATCACAATAAGTGCTGCATGTGGTAGGGGTGAAGAGCTTGTTCAGATATGGGGGTTTTGAGCACCATCACATTTTCATTGATCACAGAACCATTGAATAGTGATAATTAGACCAGATGGTTTGATTATGATGCAATGGCATTGAAGACTGCAGATCGTATAAAGATGATTAAAAAAAATATGCCATACAGGTGTAGAAGGTGTTATTACTGGCGGGAGCCAGTGGGTGAAATAGTGCAGTAGCCCCACTCTTTTTTGGTACGCAGTTAATGCGATTACAATGGCATCTGCTCCCACTGGCACAATATGTGTTTAGCGTTGCAATGCGCCAAGCAAGCATTACCGGTTGCTACATCTGTAGTTTATCTTTGTACAGTGCTTGCTTGGAATTTGAATTTAATTTTTCCACTGTTAACACTGACTTTTTCCACCAGAGGGCATAAGAGCTGTTTTGAGAAAATACTCTGTTCTTTAAATTGATCTGCAGTAATGTAATAGTATAACTGATTTGAACATCATAATTGTATTAAACCCCACAAGATTTCACAAATAATTTTACCATACAAGTAAAGGGGTAGCTTGCCAACTACAATATATAGTTAACAATTTCATATTATATATTATTATATCTGTAACCCCTCCTTGCCTGGCCCAATGTAGTGTTAGAGGTAGTGTGAATAGGTGTAGGTATTTACCATCTCTCAAGGCGTTGGTATCCTTGCAGGCTGGTGTTGTAAGTGCTTGGTGAAACTTTATTTAGACAACCAGATTTTCTTTATTTGATATAAATTCAAATCCCTGGGTGCTCAGACAACATCCCAAGGAGACACGTAGCTTATCACCTTACACACATTTAGTGGATTATTGGCAATCCCTTGCAAGTAATCTGATGCTTTTCAGCTACTTACAAGGAGTCTAGGCATGGGTTGCCCCTCTCATCAAGGATGCCATCTTCCCATCATTCTGTGCATAACCCTGCTTGTCTCTACTTTCATTGGCCAGTGTGCTGTTAGAGCTGGTTTGTAAGCAAACTCTAGATATGGAACTCTGGGGCCCTACTCGAGGAATCCCCTGACATCAGTGTCACACACATTATCTTTAAGGAAGGTAGGATGCACCTATTCCTCCATCTTTAGTGGTCCTTCTTAGGTAAGGGACACTTTTCACTAATCTGAAAACAATAAAGTGAAAATGCTCACTATATATATATATATATATATATATATATATATATATATATATATATATATATATATCATACGATATGTATGTAGCCAATACAGTTGTTGGCTATTTTACCAAGGGTGTGTGAGCCTTTTGATACACCTTGTCTGTTTGTGACATATTTGTTCCTCACTGCATGTCTTTGACTTTTTATGAGCTATTGATTTTCTGATTACTTAGAGTGCATTATAATATTGACTTAGGAGGCTATAACTGGATACGGACTTGATTCGTGCCTCAGAGCCACATCAACACACTTTGTGGGCTCTTTGCACTTGATACACTAGTATGTATATATTATAGTAATCTGTTCATGTATTAATGAGGCTGTAAATTGATACGAACTTTGATTCGTGCCACAAGGCGTTCTAACACTGTTTGTGTGCCTATGTAATATAGCTATCATATTAGATACTTTTCTATATATTGTTCCCATTGCATGTTCTTTGTAGGAATAAGTATACGTCATTTATTTGTAAATATTAACATTATCAGTCTTACGCTACCTGTTCATGATATACAGGTTTTTAATTATTTCTAGTGCTGTACCTAGGGGCTATCCACTATCAACTGTGACCTATTGAGGTTCTAACTACTATTAATGTAATTCATTGTTAAGGATTTCCCCTCTGTTTCAGTTTTAGTCATTTATGTATTTAGCACTTGGTCTGTTTTATATGTTTAGTCACTGTAGCGATATATTCACTTATATATAATTTAGGTAGATTTAGCTATACACTTTTATTGATGTTTTTTGTTTAACCTTTTTTAATATCAATAGAAACAAAGTTTTATTTTAAATTTTTCATCATATCATACTTTACAATGAGTGCTATCATAAGGGTGTGCTTTCCCCTAATTTCATAATCGTTCTCTATTGCACCTTTGTTACCAATTTATTTTGTTTATTGAGCTGAAACAAGAGTTTCTTTCCCCTCCCCCTTACCCCATATGTTCCAAAACTCACAAAAGTAAGATAAAAAACAGCACTGTATGAGTTATACTCATGTACAGGAGTAGCCTCGAGGTGCCGCCGCGTCTCTGCTCTTCCACTGGGGATACTTCAGATGTCGTCACTCCTCATCAGTGGTGTAACAGGTATCAAGTTCCTCCGACAACGACAGTCCTATGGTGCAGATTCCCTCTAGTGAAAGAGTCCCAGTATACCGGAGCAATGTTTGGCTCGCTCAACTCTCTTGGCTACTAATAAAAACCAATGAGCACTATATCTTGTGCACTAATACCATCCCTACGCGTTTCCTCAGACTTTGGCTGACTTCTTCAGGGGTTTTGGATAGGTTAGACCGGAACAGGGTTTAAATATATCCCCATACCAATCAAATGGAGACCGCACATAATTACATAATGTTATACACTTGATATTAAAGGAAACGCAACGAGTAAGATTGCTAATTATTTCAATTGAAAACACATCAGTGAACTAGATGGATACAAAGAAACCAATATCAGAGCAACCATTATCATTGTACCTAAACGTTAAACATATATTGCATATATTCATAAAAAACACACATTTGTATTATGTTAGATTTGATTAAGGCTATTAAGGCTATTATTATTAATCTTTTGAGGATGGCATAGATACATTTTATTGTTTTAAATAGTTCATTTGAAGAAAACAATATGCATATATATATCAAAATAGTTCTTTTAAACATACAGCCGCGGCCCCTTTTATTCTAACACTTCACCGATATTTTCCAGTGACTTTTTCCAAATGCCACGCGCTTCGCCGCGTTCGTGCGGCGTTCGTGCCGTATTCATGTCACAATCATGACAGCGTCACCCGCGCTTGATCTGTTTAATGAGATTGTTTCGGATTTAATTGGTTGAAATTCTTCGTGTATCCACCAGGTGGCAGATATTCATGAATTGTAATGCGCATGTGCTTCAGTAATGTGTCGACTTGCAGGTGTTTAAAAAATACCACAGTGGTCCATTGTGAATTGACCTTGGTACTGAAGAAGTTGTACAACATTGTATCTACAGTATTTAGGCGTTTCATATTAAAATATTATATTATATTAAAAACTAAATGCAAAGTGTCTGGTGTTCTATTCCATTGTCCAGAGAGGTCCAGAGATGAGTACACCACTGCAGTCCATGTTCCTAAAACCCAACATAACGTACGCTTATTTAATATGGTCAGCAATTAGTTCAGCAGATGATAAGATGGCCTCAGTTGGTCAAATTATCAATATTTTATCGAAAATTATGACTTTTACAAATTTTCACCAGATGCTCTGGGGTGGAAGCGTGCGATAAGGAAAAAGTTATGTATCGATCCACGTTTTTTTCGTATTGTTCCTGCACCCGGAGTTACAGGAGGAGGGTATTGGTGTGTTGCCCCTGAATTTTCCAGTATCTTTGATCATGGAGAGTTCAAAAGGCGAAAGATCATGGTAAAACCAAATAAGAATCGTCAGACCCAGGCAAGCAATGCACCAGCGCCAGCACCGGCTTCCAATAACGGTCTGACCGTCTGTGAAAACCTGCTGACTGGCAACCCTTGCTATCAGCCCCCGCCTGGATACCTGCAGCCTGAGCAGGATTTCACGTACAGATACCAGCAAGCTTGCATGTACCAAAGCGATTTCCAGCTTCATCAGCTGTCAACTACAGGTGTAGCAGGCCCGCTGTCACCTGTCAACTACGTGTATAATCAAGACTACGGTACTTGCAGTGGCTCGGTGCCAACAGAATTGCAAAGTCTATGGTGGGTACAGCTGCTGTATGTAATAATTTTTTTACCATATCAATATCAATGCACCGTAAAGTGATTCTCCTGTAATCAATCGCTTTGCTTATGGTTATTTAGTTCTTGTAGTCACAATTCGCCAAAATGTTGTCCAGCAATATCATTGGCTGCGCAGCTTCTATAGTTAGGCGCATGCGCTTTGGAACCTTGTTGAAACGCATACAGTATGCGCCTCATCACATCTAGGCGCATGCGTGTACTGTATGTGAACAAGAGATGCCCCCCGAGAAAATAATTGTTGGGACTGACCGAGGGGACTGCGGGGACTGACTGTGGGAACTTCATTCGGGGACTGACTAGTTTGAACTAACCATTATAGTAATACTTTTATTTTTCTTCCTCAGAAAATAAACTTTGTCATCGGGCTGGGAACGACAAATGGAGGGATTTCGATTGATAATATCGCTTTTTGTAACGATGCTTGCACACTGCTGAATCTGAATCAGTGCCATTTTTATTGATTTGGATAGAATAACTGAGCTTTTTTACATACTGTACTGTATAATAAACTCCAAAAATAAAAAGTATGCATTTATCCTGTACATGTTTTACAGTGCAGTATGTGTGTTCTACAGTAATAATAATACAAATACCGATAATGCGTTTTAATACTGTTTTGATGTACTGTAATGCGCAGTAAGTAAAAAAACATTAATGTGTACTGTAATTAAAAACATACAGGTATATTTAAAAAAAATATTAGAATACAATTTAAAACAATGAACAAGTCAGAAATGAATCAACATTTTAACAGACGACCAATCATGAAGCGAATTCGATCCCCAGCAGATTGTCCTTCCAGGGCTGATGCCTTGTATGCTGCAAAATGCCATTAATGCACGATTTTCATTAAAGGATCGGTAATTGAAAAATAGCGCCGCAATTCCTCCACAATAGTCTTTCTTAAATTTTCAGGAAGAGCCTTTTTCTCACGATTCCCTTCGTAGTTTACATTGTGGGCCCACCCTAAGTACAACGGTTATGGCATGTGGTGCTTGAAAATTAACAAGGCATGCCTCTGGGGAATACGAGCACTTGCAAACCTATACTTCTCCCTGAGTGGCTGGGGCAGCTCGCGCAGGATGTCGGGCACTGTCTCAATGCAAGCGTATGTGGGTTGGATTCTGGGAGCGGGTGTTCTTCTGGGAGTGGGTATGCTTGTGGCGGTGGGCGAGGGTAGGTTATCTGGGAGGATGCTTTCCTCCTGTCTTGCTCTCCTTGTCAGTGTTGCTTCCTGGCGGTGTCTTGACGGGGTTGTCATGACATCCTCGTCAACAGCATACATGAACACATATTCTTCTGATGGAAGGGTGCTCTTGGCCATGCAAGGTTGAAGGTCCCATTCATCCCATCCATGCCACCCTCCTGCTCCGGCGTCCGAGATACAGGGGCATGAACTCTGTGCAAATGATGTATCCCCGATATGTCAGTCTCTATCTTCTTCATCCGTTGATCCATCTTCTCCATCCGTTGATCCATCTTCTCCATCCGTTGATCCATATTTAGCATGGTCTCTAAAAGAAGGTCTATCTTACCAGCATAGATTTCCCAGGGATATCGACACTTAACCCATTCAGCATGCGGTCTAACGAGCTGGATCTTGTGCATGGGGTGCTGTGGACATCTGGGTGGATGGGTGCATAAGAGGATGAGATGAGGGTTCCCTGGAGATAAGCGGCAGCGTCGTCGAGGAGTGATGGAGGAGGTGTCCTGTGGATTTCCGGGAGAGAAGCAACAAAGTCGTCGAAGAGTGATGGAGAAGGTGCCCTGTGGATTTCCGGGAGAGAAGTGACAGAGTCGTCAAGGAGTGATATAGAAGGTGTCCTCTGGGTTTCCGGGAGAGAAGCGGCAGCGGCGGCGAGGAGTGATGGAGAAGGTGTCCTCTGGGTTTCCGGGGGAGAAGCAGCAGCGGTGGCGAGGAGTGATGGAGAAGGTGTCCTCTGGGTTTCCAAGAGAGAAGCGGCAGCGGCGGCGAGGGCTGATGCAGAAGGTGACCATTTGTTTTGCTTTGAGTGTACATCACCGAATTTCTTCTTGACATAATAAGGCTTCTTTAAAGCCTTACCTGTAGCCTTTGGAGTCGTCAGAAGGTTTTCTTTATTAGCCTTAGCCTTTCGCTTTGGCCCTGGCTTGGAAACGGTTGCCGACTTTCGCTTTTTCTGCATGACAGGCACGGCAGAGGCGAGTGTGTTCCTGCATCCGTAGAATCGGGGTTGATCCATGGAAGCAGATGGCACAATGCAGTATCTGGACAAGGGCAAGTTCAGATACAGATCATCGAGTGGGAGGCTATGCAATGTGTGTCACCTTTTATGCATGGCGACGAGGTGCAGGTGTTAAAAGTGGGCGTATTCTAATGTGACTCATTAAAGTATAAATACACCATCCATTTTGTGGATTCACTGCACATTGAATACACATTGACTAAACATCGAATATACATTCTTGTGCTTGTATTTCTTTCGACACGCAGCGAAGCCTGCTAAAAAGATTTCTAAGGATCTCAGCATGAGAATAAAGGTGATGTACACGAGAGGACAACGAATTGTGGATATTCAACGCTGGCTAAGTACTTCTGGCCTCGTTGTGCCAGCAGCAACCGTGAGCTCTCATGCTCACGGTAAGACCAAAAAAGTAAAGAGGACACCAACGGTAACTACCGCGTAAGTACTGTACTGTACTGTACTGTATCTATCTAATATTATTGCTGTATATTTATATAACTCTATTCTATATAGTATCTATCTATTTTTATTGTTATCGCTGTATATTTATATAACTCTAGTCTATACAGTATCTATCTATTTTTATTGTTATCGCTGTATATTTATATAACTCTATTCTATACAATATCTATCTTTTATATTGTTATCACTGTATATTTATATAACTCTATTCTATACAGTATCTATCTATTTTTATTGTTATCGCTGTATATTTATATAGTATAACTATTCTATTAAGGTAATTTCTATATTTGGCCATACTGTAGGCCTGAGCATAAATGTACCTGTACTTGTGGCCTACTGTAACGTATTGTTGTTTTTCCTTTAAACTGTAGGGAGACAACTGTTCTGGTTGACAGAATAAGTGAAGAGAATGATGAGAAGAGTGCCTTAAGGGTCAAAGACACTCTGCAGAAAAATCACAATCTAACCGTATCAGAGACCAGCATTAAGAAGATGAGATGCAGAATTGGATGGAAATATGGACGTGTGAGGTTAGTACTGGACAGTACAGGAGGTGAAAAGTGTGGTTTAATAAACTGTACTGTACCTATAAAATTATTCCTTGTCATTACAGAGCGTACCCTATGATAAGGGACGTCAACAAGATAAAGAGAGTGGTCCAGGCACAGGCATGGATCGACAGTGGCGAAAATTTTCAGGATTGCATCTTTACTGACGAGTCTACTGTATCTCTGGAGAGATTTGCCACCTTTGCATTCCACAAAAAAGGACGCATATCTATGAAGCCGCGTCTAAAACACCCACTGAAGATGCATGTGTGGGGTGCCATCTCTAGGCGTGGACCAGGATGCATCGTCATCTTTGATGGTACAGTATAATAATGCACAAAGTCACATGCTGTAGCCTTAAGCACTGTACTGTACTACTGTAGTGTGCATTATTTTGAGCACTTTTCTTTTCTTGTTTCAGGAATCATGAATAAAGCTTTTTTCCAAGAGGAAATAGTACCTGAGATTGTGGAATACATCACACATGAATTCCCAGATGGTCACCGTTTCTACCAGGAGAACGATCCGAAGAACACCGCGTCAACTGCGCATATTCTTGCCTGCGGTATCAACTGGGTGAAGACGCCAGCGGAGTAAGTACGGTAATCGTGTCTCGTTTTTTCACACTGTTTACTGTGTATCTCTTTAACTAATTCTCCTTTTTTCCCCGTCCAATGACAGATCGCCAGACTTCAATCCTATCGAAATGGTCTGGCATCAGCTGAAGGACCATATCCGAAAAGTGGTGAAAACCTCAAAAAGGATGAATTAGCGAATGGCATAATGAGTTTTTGGAACGATGTGCTCACCGTGGAACGATGTAATAAATATATCGACCATATTGCGACTGTGTTGTCCATTGTGATAGAGCGTAATGGGCAAGCATCAGGAAGGTAGTATAGTACTGTACTGTAGTATGGTAAGTACAGGCACACCAAGTACAGCATGATACAGGTAAGTATGGCACAGATTGTTTTTGTAACGCCTGAATGCCCGCAGACTTGGCCAGTCCCCAATACTGAGGTGGGTAAGGGTATAAAACGCACTCACAGCAGTGAGGGCATGCCCGGAGTGTGGTATGATGCGTTACCGGGCCTGGTGAGAAAGGGTAAACTTGATACTTGCTGTGTCTGGGGTGCCAGAAGTCCGTGGGTAGAGATCTGAGAGCCGTAGGTCAGGGGCAGGAGAGAGCAGCATAGTAAGGTTCAAAGCCGAGTCCAGGGAGTTGCGAGGTACACGAAGTCAATGAGAGCCAAGATCAAATCCAAGGGTATCCAACGGGGGCAGGGACAGGAACTAGAGCTGTAATACAGAAGAGAGCCAGGCATAGATGACCGAACAAGCGAAGCCACAGAAGAACTATACAGAGCGAGGAAGGAGAGGGCAGACTGGGGTTATATATGCATGAGGACCAATGAGAGCAAGAGGTGGAGCGGAGGCCTGTCTGAGCGAGCTCAGGGATATGTTCAAGTGCCCAGAGTGGGAGTCAGCCAGGTGAATGGTGGAGACATCCTGTAGCTGATGGGAGGCGAAGCCAGCGGTACGGGAGGACGGCAAAAAGGATCGGGTGCGCGCGCGCCCTATAAAGTTCCCAGGCACGCTCCCCGGCCGCGTGTGGGAGGATGCGGCATGCGCCGTGGAGGAGCGGCATGGCGTCCGACTGGAGGAGGTAAGGAGCCGACGGGGAGTGGGTCTGGGACGAGCGGTGCACTGGGAGCCTGGGTGACGGGGACCCGCTGAGAGGCGCGTGTCCCCCGATCCCTTACAGTTTTACAGTACACAGCATGCACTTTACTGCACTATTTTTTAATTTTTAGAGAGAGCTGCACTACCAATCTTGTTACAAAGTATTTTACAGTACAGTAGTTCCAGTATACAGTAGTTTGACAGAAGTAACTGCATACAGTAGTCCAATATGGAGTAGTTTTATTGTACACAATGCAATTATATGCACTTAACTGCACTATTTTTTTCTTTCCTTTTCAGAGACAACTGGCTGCATTACAAAAGGACGGGGGGGGGGGTATCATGTGTAAATTGTGTGAACTGTGTGTATAGTGTATCTACAGTCATGTTTCACACAACCCGCCCCTCTCTCAATGAACTACAGAATGCAATGTGGCCATGACGAACAAGATAAAGACTAAAAATTTGTATTTCTGTTTTTATTATTATAAATGGGCATTATTCATGATTATTTGTAGTTTTCATTCTTCCATGATTATGAACCGGCCCTCAATTTTCAACTGACAGAAGAACTACAGTACACTACTGTACACTACTGTACGTGTACTTTGAAATTTAAATTCACTGTGAATGTGTGAGGAAAGGGATTCTTCAAGAAGGCTTACATTTTTATTCATTGGTTACATAATCAGATTAACATATTCAATTCGAAAAGGGTTTATCACAAGTGCGCATGCGTTACCGTAAACAAAGCCTCAAAGGGTTGGGGGTGGGGGGTGGGGGTCATCATAATTTTATTAGCATAAGGGATTAGCCAAGCATTTGAAAATGAATGTGAAGTTATACACGCATGCGCATTAATCATCAACTAGGTCCCTTCCCAAAGAGGATTACACGCAGGTGCAGAGATGTGACGCTCGGCTCGGGACGATTAAAAGCACAAAGCCAAGCTTTTGAAAATGAATGGTTTTCGAGAGGTGTCGATAAGAAGTTGAAATCCTTGAGCCTTTTGTGTGTCTGCGGGGGGGAGGGGGGTAAAGCTACATGAAGGATTAGCAGTACTGTACTGTAGTTCACAGACATATTTTCAACAGGTCATCATACTGTTTTGATCCCCAGACCACCCAAATCAATAAAAATTACATAAAGCATGTGAATGACCAGTGTCACATTATAAGCTACAGTACCGATAGAATATCAGAATAACAAAAATTGTTCTGCAGGCACACGTCTGGAAACGAAACATTAAAAAAATATATATTTTTTTTTCCAGACTTGAACTTCCACATGATTGTGAAGTTATACACGCATACGCATTAATCATCAACTAGGTCCCTTCCCAAAGAGTATTACACTCAGGCGCTGAAATGTGACACCAGGCTCTGTACGTTATACATGCAGGAATGTGATGACAGGTTCGGGATGATTGAAGCCAGAAAGCCATCTGGCTGGGAGAGGTGTACTGAACTGTAGATAAGAAGTTGAAATAGTACTTTAGCCATGTGTGTGCGGGGGCGAGAGGGAGAGCGCTGAATGTGCCGAAATGTGATACTGTAATACGTCTATGCGTTTCAACAATGTTCTAGTGAGACATACAGTACTGTACGGTACACGCATATTATAAAAAGAGTATGAAAACAAGTAAAAGTACTGATTACAAAATACTGTAATACAGTACATACAGTACTGTATACAAATGTGATAATTTTATATTCGAAGAAGACGCGATGCTATATTTTTGTAATACTGTATACTGCAAATCCTCCATTTTACAAATACTGCGTGCGCACACACAGACATAATGCATTAGACATGCATTAGACTTACAGTATTAGACTTACAGTATTAGACTTTTAAGACAACAGCTCGCGAACGCCCACCTGTGTTTTTAGACGGTATTGCAGTATAGTGGACAGCGCTAAAAATCCGAGCGCTAACATACCGGAAAGCGCTACGGAAAAACAGAAAATATACCGCATCTGGCCCCGGTTAGCAGAGCGCCGCGGATCCGGCCGCATTAGGATAAAGACAGCTGCAGCTGTAGAATCCATGTGTTAGACATTGTAAAATAGTATTCATTAGTAAATGGAATTTTAAAATTGGAATTTTAGAAATGAATATTAGATCGTCCATCAGAAAATATCGGAATATTGATTGATGATATGGCATAATTTATTTTTATATATATCCATTGTCATTTACATCACATGATTCCATGTAAAAATGATCTCAACAAATAACCATAAATGTAGTTTTTAATGAATATGGATGATTGAATATGATTAAAAAGGCATCAGAATCTCATGACGTCCATACATATGGATATAATGATACCATATAGAAACAAAAATAAAGCGAAAATTAAAATAATAACTATAACTATTCTATATAATTGTAGCATAAATCCTACGTTTGCAATACAGTATTGAAGGAGACAAACCATGGGTACATGCAATTACCCTTTGGAGAGTGTTACCAGTCGCCAGCAAGGAAGAACAAGAACAGATGAATGACCCACAAGTTGACTTACAAAATGCATATAGTATATGTGTCTAAATATTCATGAATATATTATATATTTTTCTAAAATAATGTGATTAATGTGTGAATACTATTTAATGTATATGTTTTTGCTTATTAGCAAAGTATTCGTGTATAAAATCTATTTTTTTAAACTAGAGTGATGTGAAGTTAATATGTGAATATTAATGTGTATATATTAGTGCTTAATAACAATAATCAATATGTGTAATCTATTTTTTCAATATTCCAATCTATATATTTTGATTGCAGAGTATTAAAAATCATAAATATCTGCTTAAAATAAACATAATATTGAAACTGTGGTGAAAGTGACTACTAATTTGTGATATAATAATACATTTAATAGTGAAATGTAAAGTAAATAAAACAAGGGACTCTCATTGTTTTGCCCCCACAGAGGGAGCACACCTAAATGTGCTCAAAACCAGACCTCTGTGGAAAGCAACAACAAGTAGAAACAGAACAAAAGCAAAACATAAGAGACCTGACATGCATAATTTTTCAAAAAATCAAACTTTAGTACTGATATCCAAACACACGTTTAGACCTTTTGGAACCAGAGTGTTAAGTGTGTATATCCAAAAGGTTTCTCTAAGATTTAATCTTTTATATCTATCCCCACTGAGCAGTGATACTGGAATAGCTTCTATACCCATTAGAATGAGTGAAGTAGGATCTTTGTTGTGTTTCTCCGTATAGTGCCTGGATAGATAATGTGATTGTAAACCATGGATGATATTTCGACGATGTTTCAAAAAACGTGTGCTAAGGGTACGTGCTGTACACCCTATATAACGAAAACCACAGGGACAACTGATGCTATACTGTAGATAATGAAAGTGGATAAACAGTTGATCCAGCCCTTAACTGGGATTTTAGTCCAATTGGGATTTGTACCTACAGTATTTGTTTTGTTCAGATGTTTGCAAGTTACCAGATTGTCTAGCACGATGCGCACTTGGGACTTCCGTGCTAGACAATCTCTTACAGTAAATTGACACTGAGCGTGGAAGGAGAGATCTGTAAACAACGCAGAGGGGGCTATGCACTAAGATCCGAGCTTTCGCGCTGGCCTGAAAAAAATTAGCACGTCCGATAAAAAATTAAGCCGGCGGCGCGATTCACTAAGGCCCTGAGCCCATTTTCTATCGGACGTGACCAAAACTGGCTTATCGTGCATGCAAGCTTTTTTCCCTCTGCTAGCGCACTGAAACGTCCCGTACGCTAGCTGATAGAAAAAAAAGCCGCATGTAACATTTGCATAGAGATTTGCCATCTCCATGCAAGGCTGTTACAGGCGATCGTACACTAAATAATTACATTTTAATTATAGTGTATATGAGCAGGGGGTCTCCTGAGCTGAACCGCATTGATTTCTGCCTCAGAGACCCCCTGCTTCCCGAGTTACAGGCCCCGGTATGGGGCATCAGAGGCAAGACGCGACGTGGGCTCTATAAAGATGGCGGCGACACTGGCCTCCGATGCCCCAAACCGGGGCTTGTAACTCGGGAAGCAGGGGGTCTCTCAGGCAGAAATCAATGCGGTTCAGCTCAGAGGACCCCCTGCACCCGCACACTATTAATAAAAATACATTAAAGCAGCTTCATTACCTTAGCGGCTAACCGCTAAGGCAATGAAGGGGTTATTGCCCCCAATAAACATAGCAATATACAACACACATCCCCCCTCCCCCTAACACATACAGTAAAGTAATGGGCAAAATTACTATAATCCACATATGGATAATAATGCATTTGCCCATTTTAAATACATATAAATTACAATGAATACAGTCAATATATTACACTTACCTTTTACAGGTACCCACGATGAAGGCCGTCTTCATCCTCATCTTCATCCTGTCCATGCCCCCTCCGATGCTGCAAGACATACACAAGAATAAAAACATTCAATGCAATGTCCCCTAACCCCTTAATCGCCATAGCGGTTATTAACCGCTACAGGCATTAAGGGGTTAACCCACCCTCACCCACCACTCGGGAGGCCTACATACCCTCCCCCACTAACCCCCCACCCCGTGAGGCCTAACCACCCTCACCCAATACCCAGCCGGGAGGCCTACCCACATACCCTTGGGGCCAATACCCCCACCCCCAACACCAGTACCCACACTAAAAACAATACATTGCCCCACAATAAACATCATTCTATTTAATAAATACATAACCCACCCCCTGTGCCCCCCCCATAAATACATGATTTATTCTTTTACATACAGGGTTCATATCCCAGGCCCACGTGAGTCCCCGGTGGGCCTGACGGGTCACCTCACAGACCTACAGGTTACCAGCAACTTGTTTCACACAGGTTCTGGAGGCCTGTTGGTGGGTCCCGCCAGGTGCCATGGCCCACCAGGTGGTCTCCGCGGGTCACCGTGGGCCACAATTGGGTCCCCACGGTAGGCCCGCAGATGTCAGGGGGCCCCGGGTCAGACCCACAGGTGTCTGAGGGGCCTCGGGTGGTTCCCATGGGGGTCTGAGGAACTCACGAGTGCTCACTACGGGTCCTCGGTGCCCCCACAGATGTGGGGCCACTGGTTCTTCCCCGCAGACTATGGGGCCACGGTGCCCCCACAGATGTGGGGCCACCGGTCCTTCCCCGCAGGTGTCCCCGTGGACCCACCAGCCTGATACCCGTGAGAAGCCTGAGGATACCGCAGGTGGTCTCAAGAGGTCTCACGCAGAACCAAAAGGAACCAACCCTGAATGTAAAAAAAAATAAACCTGACCTATACATTAAATACATCAATCCCCCCCACCCCCCCCCAACACATACAGTACAATAATGTGCAAAATAACTATTATCCAGATAGGGATAATAGATTATTTGCCCATTATTAAACACATTAACTAGCATAATAAAATAAACAAAGTTCTACTGACCTCATAAATAAGAAGCCCCCGTCGCCTGCACAATCCTTGTCCTCCGTTGTCAACAAAATACATAGCCAATACATAGCAATAAAATTCGGATGTCAATTAACCCCTTAATCAACTTATCGGATAATAACCGCAAAGGTAATTAAGGGGTTAAGCCACCCTGGCCCGATACTCACCCTTCATCCATTCATTTGTGCAGTGGCTTCATCATGCATCTATATACACATATACATACATACATACATACATATATATATATATATATATATACAGTGTTCCACAATCCTATACATTTACACGCCCGGGGCGGGTGGATTTCACCCCCGGGTGAGTAAATATTGGCCCAAGCAGAACACGTGCTTGTTTTTTTAAATTTCCCTGCTCGCGCTGAAATTTTCCCTGCTCGCGCTGAAAAAAAAAAAAAACTCCACCTACCTGATTGCTGATTGGCGCGCGCTCCCAGGCTTTGTGGGCGCGCAGCCAGGCTCTATATGAGCCCACCCCCAATGAGTGGCCATTCTTTCTGTCCAGAGATCTATTGGAGAGGAGGTACTCTCCAATCTCTGCATGCTGCGGCCCTCTGCTCCTTCCCTGCCTCCTGCAAGCCCCCTTACTCCCTGCTTCCCGCGCGGGGCATTAGATGGTAGTGGGGTGTCCCCCCTTCTGTCCCTGTCCCCGCTTACCCCGGCTTCCCGCCGATCGCCACGCGGGGCAGGAGATGGTAGTGGGGTGTCCCCCTTTCTGTCCCTGTCCCCGCTTACCCGACTTCCCGCCGATCCCCCGCGGAGCAGAAGATGGTAGTGGGGTGTCCCCACTTCTGTCCCTGTCCCCGCTTACCCGACTTCCCGCCGGAGCCCCCGCGGGGCAGGAGATGGTAGTGGGGTGTCCCCCCTTCTGTCCCTGTCCCCGCTTACCCCGACTTCCCGCCGATCCCCGCGCAGGGTTGGAGATGGTCATGGGGGGGGGGCGAACGGGGCAGTGGTGGTGGTCGTGCGGCCTTTCCTCTTCTTCCCCTGTCGTGTGTGTGTCTGTGTGTATGCATGGGTGTGTGTGTGTGTGTGTGTATGCATGGGTGTGTGTGTGTATGCATGGGTGTGTGTGTGTGTGCATGGGAAAGTGTGCCTCCCCTTCACCCTCTCGCCCCCCCACCCTGTCACCTCCCCAAAGATTACACTAAGCCCAGCTATCTTCATGACGGCGCAGCATGAGGTGTGTGTGTGTGGGGGGGCACACACACCCATCTGCCCGGGGGGCATACGCCAGTCTGTCCGCTCAACCACTAGCTTCATGCCGTTGAGTGGAGCAGGGCAGTGGCGGCCACGGCGGGGCTGACTGTCCCCTGGGGCGCCCGCTGGGGGACACCTCGCAACGTGCCTGCCACCTTTCCAAAGCTTCCACTACGCCCGCGTGAGGTATGGGGGGGGGGATGTCGGCCTGCCCCCCCCCCCATGAGCAGGAGATGGGCGCGGGTGGGTGGGGAGGAGCGTGGTGGTAGTGGTACTGGTCGCGGGTACCCCCCCAATCAGTCACCCCCCAGTCAGTCACCCCCAGTGAGTCACCCCCCACCCCCAGTCAGGGTCAGTCACCCCCCACCCCCAGTCAGTGTCAGTCACCTCCCACCCCAGGTAGTGTCAGTCATCCCCCACCCCCAGTCAGTGTCAGTCACTCCCCACCTCCAGTCAGTGTCAGTCACCCCCCACCCCCAGTCAGTGTCAGTCACCCCCCACCCCCAGTCAGTGTCAGTCACCCCCAACCCCCAGTCAGTGTCAGTCACTCCCCACCCCCAGCCAGTGTCAGTCACCCCCGTCAGTGTCAGTCACCCCCCCAGTCAGTGTCAGTCACCCCCGACCCTCAGTCAGTCATTCACCCCTGCCCCAGTCAGTGTCAGTCACCCCTGCCCCAGTCAGTGTCAGTCACCGATGCCCCAGTCAGTGTCAGTCACCCCTGCCCCACCCAGCCAGTCACCCCTGCCCCACACAGCCAGTCACTCACACAGCCAGTCACTCACCCAGCCAGTCACTCACCCAGCCAGTCACTCACCCAGCCAGTCACTCACCCAGCTAGTCACTCACCCAGCCAGTCACTCACCCAGCCAGCCACCCAGCCACCCAGCCAGTCACTCACCCACCCAGCCAGTCACTAACCCAGCCAGTCACTCACCCACCCAGCCAGTCACTCACCCACCCAGCCAGTCACTAACCCACCCAGTCACTCAGTCACTCACCCACCCAGTCACTCAGTCACTCACCCAGCCAGTTACTCACCCACCCAGCCAGTCACCCAGCCTCTCTCTCTCTCTGTATCACCCACCCTCTGTGTGTGTCACCCACTGTTTCCCCCTCTGTGTCTCCCCCTCTGTCTCCCCCACACTCTCTCTCTCTCCTCCCCACAATCTCTTTCCCCCCACTCTCTCTCTCTCTCTCTCTCTCTCCCCCACACACTCTCTCTCTCCCCCCACACTCTCTCTCTATCCACCCACACTCTCTCTCTCCCCCCCACACTCTCTCTCTCTCCCCCACACTCTCTCTCTTCTCCCACACTCTCTCTCCCACACTCTCTCTCTCTCTCCCCCCCCACACTCTCTCTCTCCCACCTCACTCTCTCTCTCCCCCCCCACACTCTCTCTATCCCCCCACACTCTCTCTCTCCCCCCCCACACTCTCTCTCTCCCCCCACACTCTCTCTCTTCTCCCACACTCTCTCTCCCACACTCTCTCTCCCACACTCTCTCTCTTCTCTCTTTCTCTCTCTCTCTCTCTCTATCTCTCTATCTCTCTCTCTCTCTCTCTCTCTCTCTCTCTCTCTCT